>NC_139605.1:78329706-78506861 GCF_964270895.1 Podarcis filfolensis
CCTTCTTCCTTAGGCATTGTCATTTATAAATAAAGAATAATACCACAAGCTAAGCTAGCCACACTTAGGCCCAGGTGACCTTGAGCATGGTCAACTTCATGTTGGTCTGCGGTAAGTAACTTTTATCAAGGATTCCATTGCCAAAGCCATGATCTTCTGCATCACTCTTAAGGCAACTTGGAAACGAGCAGATGTGAGCTCCTGCAAGCTGTCAACAGTTTCGAAAAGGCATGTAATGTCATCTATTCACTTGTTTGGCTGTCTCATGACCAAGATTTCTCACTGCTTGCTGTGATGGTAGCACATTATCATCTGTTGATGAGACCTAGCAATAAGTGGTATGTTCTTTTCTGCCTTTGAAGAAGAATGCCCTTCAGTGATCAGTGAAACAGATATAAAAAACGAAGGCTATAAAGTGGAATGAAAGTTAGTTCATCAATAGGTACAATAAATAGTGTCCCGGTTATGCAGCTTTCCCTGGAGGGAAACTCATTTCGTTAATGGTTCTAAGACTTAGAAAACGGTCTAAAGCTACAGCACAGGAAAAAGTGTGTCCCTTCTGCTACAGCTTCCTGTATCCAAACAGCTGAAGGATAGTTTTGAGAACAGATGATACACATTAAAATTAAGAAGTATCCAATAATCTTTTGCCCTTTTATGTTAGCAATGTGAGTTAAAATGCTGACTTGCTGTCACATTTCATTTTATTTTGATTCCGGCCAGAAGGTGAAATGATAAAAGGTTAAGAATGGTTTTATTTTGTTTTTGTTTTATTGTATCCCTGAACAACAAAACAGAAACCAGCAACTGAAAGGAAGGTCAGAAAGAAAATAAAAATCAAGATGGGCTTCCCTTGGAGACTCCTCAGAAGTTGTAGTTAGTAGAGCATGAACGTAAGAGTTATCAGAAATCTTTCCTAAATCAAAAAGCAGAGATAAATTTGGAGATCCTTGCAAAATTTATTACGGAGATACATCCACACCTTTCTAGGAAGGTCTCTGCCTTCAACAAATTGCTGGCAGCATGATTCTGATATACAAAGCAGGAAGTAGCTATTGACAAACCCTGCTTAGCAACCAAGGAGCCTATGTAATAGGACTAAGTGCCAGTATGGACTCCTGAAGCCCCTTAAGATTGTCCAGGAGAGAGTGATGGATCTTTCAAAATTGGGTGTTTCCCTGTTTCATTCTAAACTCTTCAAGTCCAGAATGATCTCAAACTGTCAAAATGGAAGAATGGTCACAGAGCAGCACATTTAAGGTTGTCAGCAATGAGTTGAATATTGGCAACAATATTACAGTCATTTTTATACATGCCTGCCTGCCTGCCTGCCTGCATACATACATACATACATACATACATACATACATACAACTACCATCTAAGGAGATTGTTTACCCCAGGCACAATTAGGCATGTCACATGGGAGCAGTAAATACTTGAGACCAGTGTGTGGGTTCTTCAAGGCCACAACTTTATTAGTTACAGAATATGCAAGTTTAGTATGGCATAATACAAGGATTCGCCTATTGGGCAGCTCCTCCACTGTCTGATGTCAGGCCCAGCCCATGTTCTGCTCTGGTGAAGGTGGTTGCCCAACTCTGAATTGCTCTATAACATTCCTCAGATGAAAATCAGGACATTTCTCACTCCCTTCCCAACTGACCCATCCTTGATGCCCCATTTTTGTCCCTCACTCCTGCAGAATATTTCCTATCAGAAGAAGGGCGAGTGGCACCGCTGCTACACACGCCCTGCAGCGTCCTGAGAGAACCCATGATTCCCAATTTCATTTTTTTTTTATTCTTTGGGAGATTTACAAAAACAAAAACACACACCAATAAATAAATCCTAGACTTGAGCAAGCTTAGATGTGGACGCACAAAGCATTTTTTTTAAAAAAAAGAAAATCTAGACTCCTTGCACCCCCTTTCTTCTTGCCCAGGGCAGCCCCACCGTCTACCTACTCCCAGGGCTAGGTCTTGGCGGCCACAGCCTCTCCTCTCTCTCTCTCTCTCCCCCCCACTCTCCAGCTGCCACTTCAAGCTGCTCAAGGGAAGAGGCAGGCAGTAGCAGCCACAGAGAGGCCATGGAGATGCAGTAGGATGCTCCCTCGAAGCTGCAGCTGCCACCACCACCATCACTCAGGATAAGTGCCAGCTCATCCTCCTCCCCAAGCAGACACTACACTGGTGGAGGAAACAGGGACATTCCAGGATCAAAGCAGGAGCCAGGATGGCTTTCATAATTCTGGGACGGTGCTTGGAAAATCAATACACTTGGAGGGTACGATAATAGGAACAACAACACTTATCTCTTGTTGTTCTGGAGCTTTCCTCTCAACTACCTATTGGCTTGGATTTTTACAGTGCACTCTGAAATGGGAAAAAAAAATATGAGACATTTGCAGGCCACAGGAGAAGCTAGCTGTGTGGGCCAGGAAGGCTGCCACGTCAAGATGGGATAAAACCATACCTTACACATATTGTTGAGAGCCAACAACCATAGATCCTCATCTGCCTTAGGGCCAAACTAGGAACAAACCTAGGTAGCAGCAGGCAGCTAGGTATATATAAAGCAGCAATGTATCTTTGTTTTCAGCACATGTGAAATTTGGCCCTTATCGTCAGGCCATTTCCCTCCCACTGTAATACCCAGAAATGGGAGAGGGCACTGCATCTGGGTATGCCGACGCCACTTTAAACCTTGTCTCCACTGTATTTCTCTCTTTCTCTTACCGTCACAGCTGTCTCTCTCTCGATCTTTCCCTTTTCTGTTTCCCCAGGGACTGACTCCCAGGCCCCAACAGAGAAATTTACAAAATATATATTTAGAGCAAGCAGAAGCATGTAGCTGTCCAAGAGCCCCACACAGCACACAAGGCAGAGTGTTTGCCTTTTGAAACGGGAAGGCTGCTATGTTCTTTACACAAATGCACTTAACTGCAGTTAAAAGGGGTGGGGGAGAGAGAAATCTTGTCGTAAGTGCATGGATGCTTTTAGAGAGAAGTAGCAAACCATGCCAATAATGACATCTGCTTAACAGAAAGGTCTAAGGCTGAATTTTGAGTGTTTATTGGATGGAAAAGTAATCATCCTGAAAACACAGAGAGCTTCTAGATGTGTTTGGTGCAGCAAGTCTCTCTCCCTTTTCTATGCTGAAGTCCTTTCCCTTTGTACTTTTAAAAGCTTTCAAACGTATTATGACTCACAAAAGAAGAATGGAGGCTTGAATTGTGGGGCACAGTGATTCTCCGGTGCTGCAGATGTGTAACTTTCCCCTTTTTTCATTGATTGATTGAGTGCTATTGTTTCTGAACTGTGGCTGATTACCAGGGATGTCGATCTTCAGCTCTGCTAAAAGGTTCTCCCTGAGTTATAAAACCGTATGAAATTATGTACTCCAAAGTGGCTTTATAAAATTAATATCAGTACATTCTTCTTATGTTGTCAATGGGAATTATAATTGTGAAGTTTTAAAGAAAAGCTTACAGTGGTGGGACTGGGAGTTCAATTATTCCATTGTTCACATATTTTGATCTTGGCCGCAGAGTATGCCCAGAAAGGTATGGTTTTCAGTATGCTAAGCCAAACACCAAGGGCCCATTTGCAATGGTGTTTATCCTCCTCAGAGAACAGGAATAAATGCATATACCTGACAAGATGATCATAGCTGTAGTCAACAGAAAATACCCAACCATTAGGGGCTGCAGATTGTACTAATTTTATAAGTTTGGAATCAAATACAGACCCAAGGTATGTACAAATATACAGAGAGATGCCCTATCTGTCAGAGAAGAATTACGACTTAGAGTAACAAGTATATATTTTCTTTTCAAATGCTTCCTCACTATAAAAATTCTATTTTACTAAGAGAAAATAAAATATACTCTATTAATGAATTTGTACAAGTGGCTTTCTTGCCAAAAGTCTGTGGAGAAGCCCTTGTTTTGACATTTTCTTAAAATGCGTCTCTCTCCATTAAAACAGTTTCTTTTCTATTTGTCAGTTGATAAGAAAACAGTGGTCTCTAGCGTAGTCATCCTCAAGAATCTTGCCTTATTCCACAAATGGAAGCCCTAACTAATCACTATATATACCTGGGATGTTACAAAGTAGATTGATAAGGTGAAAAAAGTCAAATCTTTTTTTAAAAGATGAGAAAAGCTTAGGCTTTACATGGTAAGATGAAACGTTACAATCCATTGTTGTTCAAAATATAATACTCTTTTGTACTTTTCACAAGTATGATAAAGATATTAAGATAGGCTTTGATGGAATCCATTCATTGAATACCTGCCTTATACATAAAATGTGTCAATAGGAAGGAAAAGATAAAACAAGCAAGACAACAGAAAGACTAACTGATGGAAAGAGTTGTATTTTACAGGGGAATGAAAAAGATACAATTGTGAAAAATTCTAATGCATTAAGACTTACTGAACTATAAAAACAAAAGCAATAGATATTGGTAGCCACTTAACTCTTGATTTTCATGTTTCAGGAATCAATGGAACTGGAAAATATAATGAATTAGGAGCAATTTAAGCACAAACCTAACCTAACTAAAGAATGGATACTTTAAAAAGAAGTTCTGAAACTGTTTTAAAGTAGACATAATTGCTTCGCTGGCATTTGATTAATGGGCAATAAGATGAAAAAGCTTGTTGCTTTCTTGCACAATCAAAAAGTCTTCCCAACAGAATTTACACATGGACTATCTACATGAAATGTTTCACAGCATCATGTGATATGCTGTGGAAATATAGCCATGCAGTATGGGTATGCATTAATCTGAAGAGCGGGCTTTTTCTATAGTGGCATCCTCCTAGAGAAGGCCACTGGGGAATTTATTTTCTTCAGGATTACTCCCCACCCCAAAAAAATGGATCACTTTGTTACACTAAACCAGCATTTGTTATTTTAGTATGCATCCACCCGGTCTGCAGTTCTTCACAATCCCTTTGTTTTTCCCACTCTGAATCATCTGGTGTCATTTGCAAACTTGGCCACCTCCACATCCCAAACTCCAGATCATTTATCAACAACAACAGGTGCCAACAACAAAAGGTTAGAAAAGATTTGAACCCCCTTGACTTTTCCTTTCAAATTGTATGAGAAGCCTTGTTTTTGAGCATATCCCTCTATTGAAATCAAATTTAACTATGCCAGAATTTCTTGACAGTTGTCCTCTCAAATTGAATTTGATATCACAATGACCCCTATGACTTGTGCTGAGTTGTGGACACTACTTAGGATCAGAGTGGAAAACCTTTTCCAGTCAAGGGCCACATATCCTCCTGGGAGGAAGTTCCCCATTCCTGACTGAAGAAAAAGTCCAATGTTTCCTTTCCTCTGTGTGGTTCTAGGGCACACTTGTTTAGAGCACTTCCCTTACCTCAAATAGACTAGACACCAGATGATTCAGAGTGGAAAAAAACATTTATCTAGTCTATTTGAGGTAACTGAAGTCAACCATTACTACAATACTTTATCGCAAGATCACAATGAGCATTTGGGTTAGGGAAGAAAGGGAAATAATCAGTAGCAGATGGAGAGGTAGGATTTGCATTTCTTAGTACAGAAAGTATTGATCTGATGTGTAGAGATCTTTTCTATTCTGATTAATTCAAGAGGGTTCTGGAAGCTTCTCTGTGTGAAAGAAACAAGCAGGAGGTTCGTGATGTTTGGGTAATTCCTTCAGAGAAGCTGAGTACAGCTGGCTTAAACTGGTCCTGTTATCTCTTTCTGTCAAGGTCATGCTGATTATAATAGTAAGGCCAGAAGGAGCCTGGGTTTCACTCTCTTTCTATCTCTCTTTCCTTCTGGTGGTTTAGTCTTATTATAAGTTATTGTAAGTTTAAGTCTGCTGCAACTGGATTTCTTATGGACAGTGCCAATCCTGAATATATTGGATATGTGACCATTATGCTCATTTGCCTTCAGTAGCAGTAAGGCTGTGCTGGATGAAATACAATTGCCTCTGGTCTATTTTGGGGGAATCCTGTAACATGCTTAAGTTTTTACTCTGATAGCTATACGTTGGAGTTCTGCTCTGGATCAATATTGAGTAGAATCTATGACCAATGGCACTCAACTGACCCCCTGATAGCTGAGTTGCTGCTGCTTACTGAGAAGGAAAGAGATATGAGGGGGTTTAAAGGTAAAGGTAAAGGGACCCCTGACCATTAGGTCCAGTCGTGACTGACTCTGGGGTTGCAGCACTCACCTCGCTTTATTGGCCGAGGGAGCCAGCGTACAGCTTCCGGGTCATGTGGCCAACATGACTAAGCCGCTTCTGGCGAACCAGAGCAGCACACGGAAACGGCGTTTACCTTCCCGCCGGAGCGGTACCTATTTATCTACTTGCAATTTGACGTGCTTTCGAACTGCTAGGTTGGCAGGAGCAGGGACCGAGCAATGAGAGCTCACCCCGTCACGGGGATTCGAACCGCCGACCTTCTGATCAGCAAGTCCTAGGCTCTGTAGTTTAACCCACAGTGCCACCAGTGTGGTGCAAACACCTCTGTGGAGTAAATCCAACACTCCTGCCTGTGCATTTGCACTGCACCAACTTCCCTGCTGTCATGTCTCTCCACTCTCCTTTCTGATAAGCAGCAGCGACTCAATTGTCAGGAGGCCACATGAGTGCCACCATCCTACCACGCCATCCACTACTGGCCATAATATGTTCCCAAGAATAAATTGCTCTTAGGGCTGGTATTGCCACACACAGTGATTCTGTTAGGAATCTGCCCCATTTGAGTTTCTAGGTTGTTTGTTTTTAATCTCTTTGAAGGACAAAGCAACATCACACAGAATGCGTCATTTTCTTTCCTTCCTGTTGAAATCATTCTCAGATTGTTTTGATAATTTATCCTTATAATGAACTGAATTGTTCTGCGGTCATATCTGTAGCTGCTGCAAACTCACTTTGAGGGCAGTAACTGCAAAGACGGAGGAGGGTATACAAACTTGATCAGACTTTTCCAAAAGTAAAAAAAGGTGGTCTAGAAATTTAATAAATAAATGCAAATTTACACACACACCCCTTGCAAAATGGCATTGTTAGGAAAGGCCAATTCAGGATATGTTTGCAAGTGACAAGCAAAGTGTAGTTCCAAGAAATCAGGCAGAGTGAATAGATAAAATGGCTCCAAGCTAAAAGATCAGAGCTGAATGTGTAATGAAGTTTGGGAATATTCAGATATCTGTGTCTGTCATCCCTTTCTTGGTGAAATTTCAACTCGCTGCAATGGGGACATTTTCACCCTTGACCAATTTTGCAATGGAGTTGCAACACCCTGAAAAATGCTGATAGCTTTACAGCTCTAGGAGTCACTTCACTGGTTTTTCAAGACAGTAATTGGTGCAACCTTGGCAATAATGACACAATGCAAGATCTTGTAGTAGGCTGCTGACAAAGCATGTGAACAGTAAAAAAACACACCACATACAGCGGGCTTGTCAGCACAGTTTGATCTAAAAACTTGCCCTTTCACAGTAGAGGGAAAAAGGAGTAGAAGGCCAGGCTAGTCAGGTGGTTCTAGTTTTGTTTCTCTGTGTGTCCTTTCCAAGATTATCATTTGTCTCTGAAACTTTTTTTAGTTTGCGCAGAGCTAGAGGATGGCTTGTACTTAGATGCTCTGGGGAAGCGCTATAACTCACTAGTAGCAGAGCTTCAGCTTTGCATGCAGAAAGACCCAGGTTCCATCCCTGACATTTCCAGGTAGGCCTGAGAAAGCTTCCTGCCTGAAACCCTGGAGAACCACCGCCACTCAGTGTGGACAATATGGAGCCAGATGTGTCAATGGTCTGACTCATTATAAGGCAGCTTCCTACATTCCTATCAAGCTATGCGCCGTCCTATGCATGAACAAGTCATATGAACAACTATGTCATCTAAAAGGTATCTGTACCACTTTTTCTCCTGGATAAGTGTTTCTCATATGTGCTATGGTGGACCTCCCTAGAGAAGTGCAGAATACTGATTTGGAGAGACACAAACCCTTCCTGCTCCCCCCTTTCTATGATAGGCATTTTGTTTGAACCACAATACAGACCCCCAGTGCACTGCTAGCGTCAAAATCATTTCTACTGGGGAAGCTCTGACAAGTTGAGGTCGCAAAGCCAAATGAAGAGGATGTTGACAGATTGCCTGAATCCTACCTCACATTTGCCTGAAAGGCTACATTCAAATAGTTAAGAGCCATTGCTAACACAGAGGTCTTTCTCTAATACAGCATTAAGTCTACTGATATTTGACAGATCAGATAACTGCCTAATCCCATGAGTCTCTGTATTTTTTACTTTTTTTTACAAAATATAACATAATTCAAGTGAGGATGGAAGTACAGAAGCTAAAATAAAGACCAAGAAGAATGTTGTCTCTAGTTAATCAGATTTTGTCAAGTTATGCCTATTTTAGGTCTATCTATCTACCGTATCTGGGATGTGGGTGGTACTGTGGGTTAAACCACAGAGCCTAGGGCTTGCCAATCAGAAGGTTGGCGGTTCGAATCCCTGAGACAGGGTGAGCTCCCATTGCTTGGTCCCAGCTCCTGCCCAGCTAGCAGTTCGAAAGCATGTCAAAGTGCAAATAGGTAAATTGGCAAATAGATAAAATGGTACAGATACCTTTTAGATGACATAGTTGTTCATATGACTTGTTCATGCATAGGACGGCGCATAGCTTAATACCGCTACCACTCCTGTGGGAAGGTAAATGGCGTTTCTGTGTGCTGCTCTGGTTTGCCAGAAAGTGGCTTAGTCATGCTGGCCACATGACCCGGAAACTGTAAGCTGGCTCCTCCGGCCAGTAAAGCAAGATGAACGCTGCAACCCCAGAGTCGTCTGCGACTGGACCTAACGGTCAGGGGTCCCTTTACCTTTACCTTTATCTATCTATCTACAAACAAATCCCACTGATGTGGAACTAATGAAGATCTTTTTTCATATGATGCAATTTTTTTTAAAAAAAAAAAACAGCCACAAATTACCAAGTATCATTCCAAATGTATGTAGATATCTGATTTGTCATTTCTGGTGTTCACTGTGTTAGGAATGTAAGGTGTTAGTAAGTCCTACAGAGCACAAGCAAAATGAAAGTTACGATAGCTTAACACCCAATCTGTTAGATGCCATAATGGGGTGATAACAGTACTTGATTTTTCATCTTTGCTAAGTTTCATGTAAGTTTAAAACACAAGGGCCCACTTGTCAGGGGTTTTGTCTTGTTTTAAAGGTACTCATTATATTTGTGTTTTTAAATGTTTGTACGGTAATTATTTTGTATGTAAATTGCCTTGAGATGGTGGTTTAGAAGGAGATTAATAAATCAATGTTAATAACAATATTGTTCTGAATTTTACTTCTCAAAATTGTACACTATGAACTTTAAGCCAATTGGCTGTTACCACAGCACATAATCAGGCACACTTTATCTTAAGGACTGAATAGCTGGAACTGTGGCCTTTAAATTCAGTTATTTTATCATAAGATAAATTTAATGGAAAGCTGGTTAGAGAAGATAAGTTAGAATACTGTATTATTATTATTATTATTATTATTATTACTTAGAAGGTGGAATCTGATGGCACAACTATAAGTCTAATTATCCTGGCAATCCACAGGCCTCTGTATGGTAATATGTTGCATTAGGAAGCCATTGTATTTCTCTTTTCTCTGGGTATACAAATTATCTATCAGGTAACATAAAATAAACAATATATGTGTGTGTGTTTGATCTATATATGCCTAACTATAACAGTTTGATTTATGCCTCTTGTGGTGCCTCATTTTTACTTTTTGTTTGTCTCACAAAGCAATGTGAGAAACTGCTGTTTTAAGATTGCAATCTAGGTGTTGTTACTATTCAAATGCAGCTACGGGTAAAAATAATCAATTCTGGCCACCATAATAATTTGAAGGTGGACATCAGACATTGACAGATGTAATTATAAGTGTCACAGCAGATGGGATTGTCACATTCAAATATAAAAGCATGTTGTTCATCTAGTTTTATTGGGTTTTTTTGTTGTTGCTTGCCTTAACAATTCAGATCATGATAAGTTGGCTTAGGAATAATTCATGAATGTTACAAAATCTATGGGCTTTCTTCCATAGCCAGTGCTTTTGAATTTTACATCCAACTGCTTTCAAGGATTATTTTGTATTATTACATTTGCTACAGAGCATAATAAGCTAACATTTTTGTACCGAAATGCTTATCTGTTTTCACTTGATCATGACGCAGAATAACCACAGTAGCCTAATACTGCTGGGGAAATGAATTTGTAAGATTCCATACCACTATTTGAAAAGAAATATTTGCATAATATTTAGTTAAATCCCCAATGGACACACTAAGACCTCGATTTTGTTTGCAGATGTTATCTTGAATTCATAAATGCTTATATTTCTTCCATAGGATTCTTTAATGCTTTAAAACTCATTTTCAAGAGAGAGTCTATACTCTCTGAACAGAATCTAAAAGTGAAGTGTCATGGGAAGCTTTACAAGGAAGAATTATTTCATGCAAGAAGCATTAATCTCATTTATTTTACTTGCGTCAGTGGCTCTGGGAAGAAACCGAAATAAATTATTATGAGAGAAGCAGGCTATATGAATCCTGGAAAGCAGGATTTCTGAGAATCAGAAAGCATTCTGCACCAGTTATCCCCAAAGAGTAGATTGGAGCCAACAGATGGAGCTTACAGTTAGTTTACCGATAGCTAGCCTTGCCACCTTGTATCCTGGACACTATTCAAACCACTTTAAATGCCTGAGCACTGCAGGTCACAAAACAATTCTAGTTTCTCCCGTCCATTCCTTCCTATATTCTGTCATCCACCCCTCCCTATCTGCTGTGAAACACACCTGGATATCTTGTCATAACATACAGGGTAGACAACAGGATGGTGGAGGGGAAATGGGCAGGGAGAAAAGCCTACAGTGAGCAACTTGGGATTTAAAGGTATGAATCAGACATTTAAAGGTAATTCATGCCTTTAAATTCCAAGTTGCTGTCACTGTCTGTTTTATTGCAAAATGATAACAGGATGTGTAAGTGTGAGATGTGTTTGTGTGAATGCTATGTATATATATATATGTTTGTTTTTATATTGAAAACTGCCCCATGATCTTTGGATA
Organism: Podarcis filfolensis; assembly: GCF_964270895.1. NCBI lineage: Eukaryota > Metazoa > Chordata > Lepidosauria > Squamata > Lacertidae > Podarcis > Podarcis filfolensis. Next base: position 78,340,857 of record NC_139605.1, read on the forward strand.
AGAGGCATTTAGAAATTAATTAATAATAATAATAATAATAATAATAATAATAATAATAATAATAATAATAATGAAACAAGGGGATAAAATGTGGGGGAGTCACTTCCAGGTAGACTGCCAGCTGCATTTTCAGTTTTGAAATTCAGTTGTAGATCCAGTGTCTAAAAGTCTTCATAGTTTCTCTGCCTTTTGGTACGTGGGTGAACTATAAGTTAACCTTAAACATTGTATACTACAGGCTCTGTAGCAACACAACTCAAGGCTCAGTTGTTTCAATTCTCATCACCTCCGAATTTCTGGAGAGTTGTGGAGAAAAGAATATCTTGCTTGTGACTTCTGGGACATTTAAATTAGTCATAATAAAGGTTTCTCCATCTGGTGACTTTTGGAATTTTATTCTAAGGAGCCAGCATGGCAACCCACACTATTTGTATGGTTTGTCAAATATTGCATTTAGCCATCCAGGAGAAAGAAGGACTAGAGGAAAATGGTCTGGAGTATTCAAAAGCTTGCTCTCAGCTGTGTGGCCCTTTGGTTGGTCCTACTGTCTACATTGCCATGCTGTGACACATTAGTTCATGACAACCCGGGATTGTCAGAGTGCAGTAAGTGAGCTGAACAAGAGACTAGTGTGTAGGGGACGATTGGGTTAGTGAACAGTTCCACCTAGGAACAGTAGGAATTTTTTGCTGCTGGCTTTAATTAAAAGTGTCAGAAACCAAATATTTATGATTGCAAGAATGATAAAAATGTTATATTTTATAACTGTATGCAACCCAAAATACTGTAATGGTGAGGCTAATGACATGATGATAAAAAGGATGGTCATATCTAACAGCAGCTTTCCAGTTGACTGGAGGCAGCATTAGAGACATAATTTGTCAACAGTGAACACATTTAATTTATTTTCCTGTCTTTCCATGCTCTCTTATGCAACTGGTTTTGTGGATGTACCTAGAAATACCCCAAAATATCTCCCTATCAGCAGTGTGCTTAAAACGGCTGCAACAGATGTGGTATGACTACAGGTATTAATTGGATAGTGCCTATGACAATTAAACTTGTTTTCTCGTTTACTGCCCTGTGCCCAAAGGAAATTTGGAGCTGTCTTTTGAACGGTTTTGAATTGTTTTCATGGGTGTAAGTGGTAGATTCTTATCTGTACTTTAAATTCTTGAACAGTGGAAGAAGAAGAAGAAGAAGAAGAAGAAGAAGAAGAAGAAGAAGAAGAAGAAGAAGAAGAAGAAGAATTGTTTATGCCCCAGTCACTCTGGGCGACTTCCAGCAAAATATAAAAAATAATAAAATGTCAGACATTAAAAACTTCCCTGAACAGGGCTGCCTTCAGATGTTTTCTAAAAGTTATGTAATTCTTTATCTCCTTGAGATTCCTTTTCTCTAATGTCCAACCATTTAGCTGTATGGCACTTAGCAATAGGATGGGTATGAAAACATTACTCTGTTTACTGTTTAGATATTATCAAGGGTAGGCAGTTTTAATGAACTAAAGTGCTGCTGCTAAGAGGCTCCCCCAGCTCCACCCTTCCCCATTATGTCAGTGCAATTATTTAGTTATCAGTATTGGGTCAGGGCTAATGTAATGGCATTAAGGCAACTTTGCTTTTGCCATTGCTAAAGGGTCTTCAATACACAGCATAGGCTTCTCCTAAAATTACTTTGCGTTGAAAGAAAACTGTACTATGTCCTTAGAGCTACTCTAGAATTCAAACAATACCTTTTGGCTACACTACTACTTTTTCTCTTTCCATGTTCTCCCATCTCTCGGGCTGGATTCACTGAACTTGAACCACTCAATTATTGCTCTGTAGAGGGAAGCCAGAATGTCCATTCTGATCCCCCCCACCTTTATCTTATTTTCTTTATATTGCTTTTCCCACTGTGGTTGTAACCTCAATTACACCATTGCTGTGACATCGCAGCATTCCTAGTAAACACCACAACTCAGAGAATGCAAATACATTTTTACATTTTTTTTCACCTGTGTGAAGTCTGTACACATTCTAAAAATAGGCACAAATCTGAAGCAAATGTTTAACAAAGTCACAGAGAAGTCAGATATGTCAGGACCACAGAACAATGCCTGCATGACACTACAATTCCCTGGGAAAATGTGTATACTACTTTCATTGTTCCGTGGCACTAAAACTATTGCCCTATGCATTTTCACTTGGAAATAAGGCTGACACAGCCAACACTGGTGAAGCGGTCAGAGTGCTGCACTAAGATAGAAAGACCCAATCAGACATAAAGCTCACCCGATGACCTTGGGTCATTATCTCCCAACCCAACATACCTCACAGACTTGCTGTGATAATAACATGGAAAGGGATCCCTGGAAAAAGGACCATGATAAAATGGCAAGAAATAGGAACGTTGCATAGAATCACAGAGTTATTATTACAATACCCTATTAGCTTAGCATATCATATAGTAGTTCTTTTTTCCTAAGTATTGGTGATAACATGAAGTTTCAAATCATAGATAATATGAATTTTGCAATGACTATTCATGACATGAAACCAGTTGATGGCAGAAACTGGTGCTTCAACATCAACTGTGTAGCCAGTCACATTTTAGCTGGAACTGTCTCAATCTATGGTACAGATGGAGAAACTTTGGGTCTCCAGATGTTGCTGGACGACAACTCCAATCATCCCTGACCAATCATACCTGAAGGGCCACAAGTTCTTGACTCATGGTCTAAATTTTTTCTATTAAAAGTCCGAACAAAAATTAATAGGCATTTCTGGGTGTGTTTCTCATAATATACACAGGTTTGTATGCAACTTTGCCAAACATATGCATTTTTTTGAAAGCACTGTTCCCTAATAGAATGTAGTTTTGTGAGCCATTTTCTTTAAAAGATAAATTTCTGTTCCTATTTTTCAGTTGGAGAACTGAACCACAAAATTCAGAGAAGTGCAAATTCTGAAAGCTAGCTATGTTTCAGTTTGCTTATTGGTTTGGAAAGCATAGATCAGATAGATTCACATTAACATATGAACCAGATTTATTTTTCCTCCATCCTTAGTGGTAGCCCCAGTACTGGAATGTAAGTCAATGGAGCTGTGCAGCAAAGAAGCCAGCATGGATTTGTTGAGTTGCCCTGAAATCATAACACAGACACGAGCAAGACTTCTTGTGGCACTCTTCAGGGAATGCTGAGACAATGGCTATTATCTCAACATGAATAGGGGTTGTAAAGATTTATTTAAGCTGGTTGATAACATTTTGGGCCTCCTTAAGTGTTTTCTAATATCTACAAAAATCTGGTTTGCCTGGAAGTAAATATTATTATTCTTAGCTCAGGGCAAGTTATTTAAAGGAGAGGAGTCATCTGCCTATATCATACTTATAGCTGCTAAGGGCTCCACAGTATCAAAGTTTTGCTTCACTGAAATGCATCCTGTGGCACTGAGAGAGAGCACACTGGATTCTATTAGGAATAAGTTATATAATAGATTTGAGTCGAACACCTGGTTGACTCTGGCTACACACTGGGATAAGAGCTGTTTATAAGGATGTGCATTCATATTGAAACAAATGGAGCCATTTCATCACTTTCAGCTATGGAGTCAAACAGAAATCACTCCCAAATGAGTAGCTAGTCAATGGGTAGCATTGTTTATGTTATGCCTTCTTCTACTGTTTTCAATCTCCCTAGCCTAGTTGCAAGTGCTATAGCAGAGTGTTGGTCCTTTTTGATTCCTAGCCAGACCAGATACAGCTAGGTCAAATGGCACAAGGAAAGAACAATGGAGCAGTCTAATTCCATTCAGACAAAAGCACCCTTCAATTCAATGGGTCTTCATTCTGCAAAAGTACCTCCAAATGTTGGCAACTAAGGTGTGCCAGCCTATTATTTTCTAAAAATGAACAGCTGTCATTTTTTTATTAGTGTGGTGCCAGTGTGGTGTAGTGGTTAAGAGCAGTAGTCTTGTAATCTGGGGAACCGGGTTCGAGTCTCTGCTCCTCCACATGCAGCTGCTGGGTGACCTTGGGCCAGTCACACTTCTTTGAAGTCTCTCAGCCCCACTCACCTCACAGAGTGTTTGTTGCGGGGGAGGAAGGGAAAGGAGAATGTTAGCCGCTTTGAGACTCCTGAAGGGGAGTGAAAGGCGGGATATCAAATCCAAACTCTTCTTCTTCTTCTTCTTCTTCTTCTTCTTCTTCTTCTTCTTCTTCTTCTTCTTCTATTATGACCATGGGTGATCATTTAACAATGTGTATGTATTATGTTTGCAAAACTGAGTGACAGTTTGGAAGAGATGACAAGAGGTGGTGGTTGTCTTCAGACAGAGACTTATGACTGCTGTAATAATTGTAGGAAAAGGAGAATGAAGCATTAGCCTATGGGGCAGAGAGCATGAGTAGCGGAAAGGAAATACTGTACAGTCTCTGTATCCTAGGTCTGATCTTGTGAGTTTACCATGGAAAAAATGATGTGTTTCCTTTTACCCTTTGGGGGCTCGTCTGGTATAAATGTGTTGAAGGGTTGGTTATAACTCTGTTTAAGAATAATCTGCAAATCAAATCAAAATGGTGGTGGGGGGGAGAGCTGTGATTAGGATGGATGATTGTAGAGCAACAATCAGTTAACACTGCCTGACCCGCAATGAATGTTTTGCAACCTTATGAAAGATTGTATATTTCTATTGGGCATATACTCCCTTGTGTGGTTTCTTTCTTATTCTTTAAAGATATTTTCCCTGGAGCGTTAGACAAAATGGTTTTCGAAACCTTAATGAAAACAATACATCACTTATGAAGAATTTTCAAGCAAGATCTTGGAAATCTCACATCTTCATGATTGTTTAATTTGTCAAACTGTACCAGGAAAATTCAGCCCCTACACATTTATCTCGTACATCTTCCCTGGAACACATCCAAGCAAGGGCAGATAATCAGGGCTACAGTGTAATCAAGGTTTTCTTTTTTTCTTTTAGGCATATGCTGTGACTAGTACATAGGTCAAACAATCTCATTTTACTTTCTTTCTGATCAGTGTTCTCAGAACCGGAATATAAATCAGGTTTTGTTAGTTGACACAGATTACTTTCTCTCCCCTTCTCTCCCCCTTCTCCGTTTTCCTTCCAGATACTCTGCTGTGACTATCAAATAGATTTATGAGGCATTTTACATATAAGCAAAAGTGCAGCGTTAAGAACGAACATTCCAAATACTAACACTTAGATGCTCAGTTGCCAAACCACTTCATTTAGGAAAATCGTTAGTTCATAATTACCCTTTAAAAGTAATTGAAGCGTTTGCAAAACTGGATGAGATAATTCATAGCCTTGTTGTTTTAGGTGTGCCAAGCAGATTGTTTTAAAGACTGTTTAGGGCTAAACATTGCCACGTACTTTAGCGGATGACTGACTGGTCACTAATTAGGACTTTAGCTTCCCTGATTGAACCATATATGCCGTATAAATTAAGCAAACGTGCCTGCAGTAGATTTGCACTGGGATGTGATATAAGGCATTGTGGCCAAGAATTGGATCTATAAAGCATCCAAGAGAACATCTTTGAGGACATGTAAGCCAACAGGGAAGACAGGAGTGCCTGGCGTGCTCTGGTCCATGGGGTCACGAAGAGTCGGACACGACTAAACGACTAAACAACAACAACAAGCCAACAGGAGGAAGGGGGTTTATCCTAAAACTTCAGAGAAATGTTGTTTTCATGTATGAGGCTGGGATGTGGAGATTAAGGTATTGTGCCCTGTTCTAATTTTCATTTTTTATGTGTCATCAGGATAGCAGCCTACACTCTGTCCAAATGCTCATGCAGTGGGCGCCATGCTTGACCATGAATACATGTACAGTGCCAAAGATTTAGGCCTGGTCCTCACATTGAACAAAGTGGGACTTGCTTTTCAGCTAACACTCACAAGATTGCACCGACAGTCTTCTATGCAGATGTGATGTTCCTAGCATTGTCTTCAGAAGCTTGGGGAGTGGGGAGATAGCTGTATAGTGAAACGCTGACTCTTACTGCACACAGAAAATGAATGCCTGCATGGGGCATCAGGAAGTCATCTCTGTAGTTCTGCATAAAATGGACAGCGCAAAATTCCAGGATAATGATGATGCATCCTAGATTAAATGGAGGTTACAAAGTTATAACCCCTTGGCCTGCGCATAATGGTTATGCTTCTTCTTACGCGCCCTTGCCATTTGTAAAGAGAAAGTGCTTGATGAGTTATAAATACAGAAGGTTTGGAAGAAATTAATAGCTCATATAACATAATAATTCATATCACATAACACAGGTACGTCAACGTGTTCTCTGTTTCATTGTCTGATGAGAAGCTAGTATCTTATAAAGTAGCTTCTTCAGTATGCTTAATGTTTGTATCATAAGCATCAGCATTTTAATCATTTCTTTCAGGAAGATTTGTAGCTGCCTTGTCTTCAGTCACATAACCTGGCGATGGCAGGAAGACTGCATCCTGTCTTGCTTGTCTGCAAGCCTATGTATGTGTATGTGTCCACGTCTAACCAAGTACACAAGCTTTCAGACTTGCTAGGGGACCACTGACCTGGTGGTCCCCTAGCCAGTGGACTGACCTGGTGGTCCCCTAGCTAGGGGACCAAGCTTTCAGACTGGCTAGGGGACCCCTGACCTGGTGGGCCTTTACAGAGCAGCAAGACCATTGCTGCATCTGCAGCCCTGTCCTGCCTTGGAAGCAGGAGTGGAAGGTGGAGGGCAGGCAGATTGCTGTGCCGGTTTGGAGCAACGATTGGGCTCAAATTAGACCTGACAGTCATAGGTTTGGGTCAGGATGCAATAGCTCCCAGGCTGGCCCATCCTGCCCCATTCCTTCCACACACCCTAGGAAGCTCCTTTTTGGACTTTGCTCAGCAGAGGTGGTTTTAGGGTATCATGACTGCAGCCTGCGCTGTTAGGAGATTGATACCTTCATTTCCCATCTTTGCAAACTTCCAAGCCCTGTGGCAATAAGAAAAGAAGCTCCCATTGATACCAGTGTGAGTTTCCCCACAATTGCTAATTGCCATGTGCAAGGGGAAATTTCATGGAGACTGGAGTTTTGGAGAGAGAGCTGAAACCTCCCCTCCACACACAGGAATCCTAATAACAATCACTGCCCCTTTGCCTGATATGATTGTTAATCATGTTATTAAGGTTATAGGTAGGTAGGTACCTGGTTACACTCTCTCTTTTTTCCTCTCTTTTTTGTATCTTGACCATTGCCTATATATATTCACTCAACTTTCTAATCACTCATTAGTGAGTGATTTTTCCATTAGATTTTTCCATCCCACTCTTCAGCCAAAAAAAGGCTCACAGCACAGCTTGCACATCACTAAAAAAAAAGAGGCAGCCTCTGCCCTCGGTCTTATAATCTAAAAAGATACAACACAAAAGAAAAATGGATTGGGTGGAAGAAAACGGAGATTCAAATTCTTAGTTGTGCTAATGACTAGCTGGGATGGAAAAGTTCCAGGGCAGGAGGCACCCAAAAGTGGTTGAGCTGATGAGAGCATCCCTTTTCTTCCCTCCTCTGCTGCAGCCTTAAGCAATGACTGTACATAAGGAAACTGCAATCTTGCAGCCGGCAAATCAGCCGGAATTTTAATTTAGTGATGACTTTGTATTTATTCAAATGACAAGTGTAGTATTAAAATATGCAACACAGAGCACTGCCTTTCTAATTGGTGTTAGATATGCATGTCTCCAGCGCCAAGTGTGAATCTTCATCATTACAGTAACCTTTGCTCTTATCATGTAAATACTGTAATTTTATGATCTGATCCTGAGAGGATTTTTATTTGTGGATATGATATCTTTGTGCCTAATGACACCTGAATAAATGGTGGTATCTAGAATACTAATAAGAAGGAAGGAAGGAGTGCAGTGTTATGTTTTATGTATCATATTAAGGACTGTGTATAACTGTTAAAAGTGCCAGTCTAAGTTAGTGTGAGATTCACTGTTTGTTGCCATCAATTACACAGTTACAACTGCTATCCAACCATTCCCTTTGTGAGACTGATTGCTCACTGATAGGGGCTGATTGTTAGGAGGTGGCTTCCTGGTGGAAGGAAATCTGTGGGCTTAAGTCATATATATCCCTCACAGCTTGAAAAGGAGAGAGTGAGAAGATGGGAGGCTTGTCTGTGAAGGAACAAGGCTGCAATTTGGAAGAGAAATAGGAGGGGGGCGTTTTGCAATTACTAATTTTTATTTATTCATTTCCCTTATTTGTAGATCTGTTGTCATCAAAGAAACAATCACAAAGCCAGCACATAACTCCAGTGTTCAAAAAGCTACAGGGCCAGGTTAAAGGTTCTTGTATTGATTTGCAAGGCCTTTAACTATTTGAAGGATACCTCAGTGACCACCTAATTCCTTACATCCCTGCTCAGTCACTGAGGTCTTGTGGGGAGTCACTGTTAAATGGTCCCACGTGGCTCAGGTGCCTGCCCTAGATCCACCAGGAGCCATGAGATTAATATTGTGGGCCCAATTTTGTGGAACTTCTTTCTGGTGGAGGTCAGACAGGCCTCCTGCCTGCTAAACGTCCAGAACCTACTGAAAACACTTCTTTTTCTTTTAATTACAACTGGCTTTTTAATGGAAGTTTCATTTTATAGATTTTACAGATGTTTACTTTTGAGTTTTTGTACATTACTATCAAATGATTGCAAGTTAAGCAGTATTACCAATTGCTTAAATAAATAAACAAATAAAGTGGCATCTCCCCCAAACAGAATAAATCATACAACATTGATTTTGCAATGTTGCACCAGACCTAGGGTGGGGAAAACAAACATTTTTGGCCAATGTGCACCAGAGAGAGACGCTTCCTCCTATTTTGTTCCACTAGAACTTCTTGTACAATAAGAAACATCTTGTAATTCTAATTTCATTTCCTCTGCAACAAATAATTAAAAGATTTGCAAGACCAGACAGCCTTTGACGATCTAGGAAAGGGTTTACAGTCAGAAGCAACAGTTTGTAAACATGTTAACAACACTCCAGCTTGCTATGCAGTGTCAGTTTTTTGTTAGTTATATCTGAAGGTTTGCAAGCTGTCTTAAATACTGCAAAGCATCTAATCCATATTTTATTCACCTGCTATACAAAACCTGCTCTGTTTACAAGAAATAATATACCTGTTCCTGAAATATTAAATGCACGCTTGGGTGACTTCTTTCTTTATTTTGCAGATGATCTAATAAACCAGACTCATAACAGGATGCAAAGAGGCAGTATGCTACATACAAAATTATATGATCTCAATCTCTCTCTCTCTCCCTCCCTCTCTCTCTCTCACACACACACACACATGAGAAAACCAACATACAGTCTGTTAAGTCACACAAAATGAGGAATCTCTGGGGGAGGAAGCATATTTGGAAACTGGGGTGCTGCAGTGGGTTCTGCAATCTCAAGATGAGCTCTTTTGTATTCCACTATAGTCCTTTCCAGGTATGAAAAAGAGGGTTATGTGAACATTGGGGAGGGGGGGTTAAGTGATGTGCAAACTCTGCTCACCTCTGTCCAATTTGTGGGAGGTGAGTGTCTATTGCAGGGAGCCAATTATATCCGTGGAGGATTCCCACATGCATAATTGCAGTTCTCAAATGCCTGGGGATGGTCCACAGATACAAAAGGCACCCCATTGCAGGCAGTTGCCTTCAGTTAAACTGTGACAGAAGGAGGCAGAGCTTGTGCACTTGCCTTTGCTGGCTTCCATTTGCATATCTACATAGTTCTCTTTGTAACGTCTGAAGCAGAGCTTTTGATATTGGGCAAAGGCGGCGTGTCCCATTTTGCTGCTTGAGGTGAAATGGGAAGGGCCACCCAGCCCTGCTGCCCCCATACCTGCTGCTGCTGCCATACACCTTGCTGCATCTGTCATTGGCAGAGAACTGCCTCGTCCTTCAGCAACGATTTCAGGCAAGGTGTTGCCCAAAATCATGTGAGATCTTGTGCACGCTGCATGATTTCAAGTGACATCACACCCAAGATGGGCGCAATCTCACTCAAAATCAGCACTGATGGAGGCAGCAGGGCAGGTGGGGCATCCATGGGGGTGCCATATCAGGGGCTTCTGCTGCCTGAGGCATTGGCCTCACCCTGGACTGGCTCTGATATTGAGCACAGAGTTGCACTAACTAGAGAAAAATGCTTTACACTAAATGAGCTGAATTAATAATAATGCCAACTATATTAGGGAGTAGAGTTGGGGCAAGGGAATAATTGAACCCTGCAATTTATCACCTGAGATGTGTGAACAGGCCTTTTGGCCATGAACACAGCTGCTTGGTCCTCTATGCAAGCAAGCAAGCAAGCCAGCCAACCAACCATGAAGTCCTATTAACTACAGTCGTACCTTGGTTTTCGAACAGCTTAGTTCTCAAATGTTTTGGCTCCTGAACGCCACAAACCCAGAAGTGAGTGTTCTGGTTTGTGAATGTTTTTTGGAAGCTGAACGTCCAATGTGGCTTCCACAGCTTCCAGCTGAGTGCAGGAAGCTCCTGCAGCCTATCGGAAGCCATGCCTTGGTTTTCAAACATTTTCGGAAGTCGAACAGACTTCTGGAATGGATTCCGTTTGAGAACCAAGGTATGACTGTGTAGCTTCTTAGCTAGCAAACAATGGCTAGCCCATTTCAGAAAGCTGGCTTCATATCCTGACTTTTTCTGAACCAGTTAGCCATAGTTTCCTAGTTTTGATGAAACATGAAATGAATAGTTAATCGAAGTGTTCCTAGAACATTTGTTCCCATTGTAAAGGTTACAGCCCTAAGCAGAGTTAATTAACAATTAACTCCAAATCTGCCTCCATCACCTGAAACTATCTGGTGGTATGATCACTGAATTTAAAAGCAAGGGCCATAGCTCAGTGTTATTACATCTGCTTTGCATTCAGAAATTCTTGGGCTCAATCCCCAACATATCCCAAAAGAATTTGGAATATCCCCAGTCTAAAAAACCTTGCAGAGCGACTTCTAGACATTGCAGTCAATATTGGGCCAGATAGTCCGATGTCTGACTTGTCAGCTTCCTAAGTCCCTAATTCAGTGATCTGTGTTGCTCTTTTCCCTGGTGAAAAGCAAAGTCTAGACAAGCACAGTGTAGAATTCCCAGCTATTTTCTTTACAGCCATACTGAGCTACATTATTCATTCTAGTGCACCAGGACACTTAAAAAGATAACAACCCCTAAGCATTGCTAGAGTTTACAAATGCAAATATGGATAAAAAGAGAATGGTTAGCATCAGCAATAGACCTATAAAAACTAACAGAATATAACAGATCTAAATGAGACCATCACCCTAAGCAGATAGCAAAGGAAAGGGAGAAGAGGCATGAGGAGGGAGAGAAAGCCCTTTATTAGAATTCTCTCGTTTTGGTTGTTATATTTCAGTTACAGCTTTTCATTCCAATTGCCTAGACAGGTCCATTCTATGGCCAGTAAAAGCAGTGAAATAACTGAGACCAGACATTGGTGTTGGATGAAATCAGGCCAAATCTTTATTGACTACAGCAGGTAAGCAGGTTTTGGCATGGGAGTAGCCAAGTATCATTTCCTCATTCCATTCAGTCCATACTGACAGAATGGCATGCCATCAAATCCCCCAAACCCCCTCCAAGGCTTTCTACCCTGGCATGGTGCAAACCAGGCATCCAGGGTCTCCCTGAGAGACTTTGGAGGAGAGATGTCAGCCAGCCAGAGAGGCCTTAAACCAAGGGCATGCCTAGCCAATCCTCCCCTCAGGCCCCTTTCCTATGCCTATGCTAGCTTTGGAAGCATGCTGGGCCAGGCAATCACAGGCTTTTAATATCAGACATATTTCAGACAAATATGTGTGAACATATTTGGTATATTAAGAGTATATACAGTGTGATCCCAGGCCAGGGAGGAGACACATCATAAGCTCCTCAGAGAACCATCTGTAGCCTGACAGAACTGTTGGGGCAGCTTCTCCCCCACTTTCCCTGAGGGTTGCTAAAGACCCACGTTCCCTGAGGAAAGCCAGAAACAAGGGAGCGTACACACACCAGTTCCCAGTTGGCACGAGAGGGCTCTGTCAGACTTTGTTTTAAATAATCAGTGTTTCAACTGTAAACATCCTCAGGTGCCTTGTCAGAAAGGCAGCATATAAATCCAGTAACTGGGTTCTAAACCCAGATGCCACAACTAGCAGCGTGCTCTTGTAAAGGGCAAACACAAAGGCCATCCCTGTGCCTTAATCAATATGGCATCTCTTCCTGTGTTTTTATTTATTTATTATTATTAGAACTGAAGTGCATGACTTTAAGTCAAATGTGTTGCTTGCTTCTTCTGTGCCTTCTACCAAATAGTCAGCTGTAGTGACAAATGTTATTTCCCAAGCCACAGTGACTATAGTGACATTGTGTCTGGCTTTGCATGTCATGTCGCTTACGAGAAAAGAAAAGGTGTAAGCCTGTGAGAAACAGCACCAAATGGAAAGTGACAGGCAGCGTGTGCTGACCCCCTGCAACTAACTAATGACATAGCTCAGAAGAGAATGTGTCACCGCTATAGATCTAGGAATACAAATGCCCTGGAATATTCTACGCAGAGCAAGAGCAAGCTCGACATATCACATCAAGGTGCATTTCGTGTTTTCTCTCTGCACTTTCTATAGCCAACCTTCATTCAAACAAAAATCCTATATGACCTTTTTCGACCATCTTGTGTCTATTTCAAAACAAGCTTAGTTAGAGCAGAAGCCTGAAGCACACAACCTGGTCTTGTAAATACGGTATTGAACTATGAAAAGTCTTGCTAATATAATCTTGTGAGGGTGGTACTGGAAGTAGAAGAAAAATGTAATGCTGTAAGACAATTATTATTGGAAGGGAATTTAAAGTTTTGAAATCATCAAGGTCTGAAGGCCTCAAGACTTGGCAGCTAAAATATACTGTATTAGCAATTAGCAGAGTCGTTTGAGCTTGGCAACTCCTGCTTTAAGACAAAACGGCTGCTAACAGGATTTCAAGTTCTCCTTCCATCCTGGCATGAAACTGCTTCAGTCTGCTGAACCATAAAGAAGCAAAGAGTGACCCTTTCTTTACAGAGGGCCTGCTGGAGAAAATTTAATTGTCAGGATGACTCTCTCTCTCTCCTTTAATGATGGCAACGACTGAGATTTTAGTGCTCACTACTATCTTGCTTTATTTTATGCGTTTGATAGTGTAGAGTGAATATAGCAACCAAATGAGTCATGCTTCGTATCTTGAAAGCCCAGGTGAAGAAATGGTAAATCATTCACACTGTAGCCAAAACGCCTCATTTTCCATACACTAAATCTGTGCCACCCCACTGTGGTTTTACTGTCACAGGCTCTATAGTTCACCTTGATTTCATACAGTTGATAAAAGTGCTAGAAACAGCTGCTCATGACTGTGACGTCAAGCAGTGACATGAAATAGTTGCATGCATGTGTGAATAAGCCATTACAGATCAAGTATTGCAGGTAGATCTTGTATCACTTTAGTCAGAAAATTTCTTAATGAAGTCATTTCATACAGGGGTAGTAGCTCTTTTTCAGAATTAACCTGCGCTAAGGAAAGTGGCCATATCTCAGTTGTAGCATGCATGTCTTGTACACATAAGGTCTTAGGCGGAATCCCTGGCATTTCCAGTTAATTGGGGTGGGAGAATCAGATAGCAAGTGATGTGCAAGATCTATTGTACAAAAGTACCCTATACTCTGCAGGGCACTTCTGACCTACATATATTGATTGTAAGATCTGAAAAGATCTCTGTGAAGCAACTATACCTGCAGAAGGCTCTGTCTTTGCATTCAGAAAGTCTGGCAAAGCAGAGGTCGTGACTCATTTGGAGCCTTTTGCATGCATAATTGTACAGTTTTATAAGCCTATTGGAAATTATGTATACTGGCTGGTGAATGTACAAAATTCAGTCAATATGTGCCCATTCCACGTGGCCTGCTGGGGATTATGCCTGGAGAATGTGAAAAATTCAGCTGAGAATTGCAAATTCCCCAAAGCGTCTTGGGGATTATTCTTAATGACTAGAGAAGCTGCAACATTCAATCATTACACACACATTCCGCAAGGTGTGTTGAGGATTATGCATAATGACCAGAAGATGTACAAATTCAGATTTCCCACAGTGAGTTAGAGCTAGTTATATTGCACAATTCCCTCTTCATGAAAGGATCATGATTACATTCTACATGAGCTCTGGTGAATGTGCACAATGGCCAGTTATTATGCACATGAACCAATCATTCAATTTTCATTCCCCTTGATGTGTGTGTATATGGCTATATACATAGACAGACAGACACACAGACAGACAGACAGACAGACAGACAGACACACACACACACACACACACACACACACACACATACACACCCCAACAACAATAAATGTTTTTAACTTGAAGACAGAACCTGTTGCCACAATGCTGTTCCCCCTATGTACAGTCACTAAATATTTCATTAAAGTCTGAAGAGAGCTCAAGTGATGGGAAATCAAATGCATGTATGTATGACTTCTTAAAATGTAGTGAAAAGACCTGCATAAAGGGCTACATACTGTATCCTTTGAAAACCCAGGCTCTGGCAGGTCTGTCAGACCAAACACTCTGGCCATGCTACCCTAACAAAATGGGAATATGAACTGCATCATTCATGCTGTAGATTAATTAATTCATTAATCTGTCTGTGTGTGACTAATCTGAACTTGCTTTGCTGGATTTACTGGAACTAGTTTTAAAGAAATTGTTGTTTTCCTATCCCGCCTTTCCTCCAAGGAGCTCCAGGTGGCATACCTGGTTCTCCTCACCCCTCTGTGAGGTAAATTAGCCTAAGAAACAGTGACTGGCCTGAGATCACTCAGCCAGCTTCATGGCTGAGTGGAAATTTGAACTCGGGTCTCCGAGGTCCTAGCCTGACAGCGTAACCACACTGGCTTGCAACAGGTTATGTGCTAAGTATTGTCCAGTGGGTAGAAGAGAAAGCTTCCACGCCTTTTCAAATAGTTCTGCATGCACATTTTCATATTTTGTGAGAGAAAAGATTGTCAGGAGCTGTTATCACAAGAAACATGATACATACCTTTGAGCTAGGCAGCCAATTGTAAGCTGTGATGCATGTGGGTATTCCATGATAAGGTGCCAAATAGGTACCTGAAAATGGAAAAGCAATTTTCTCTTGTGCTTGACATAATTGAGTGTCAAAACACTCTAATACTTTTACTTTTTAAAAAATAAAATAAAGCCATGTTAGAAAGTGGGGGGAAATTTGACTATGATGCTTGAAATTTGTGTGTCACTGGAAGACAAACAAACCAAATCCCTGAAATGCAATATTTAAAAATAGGATATTTGGACCCTATTATTATGTTTTCCACTTTCTACTTGACCTAGGATTCAAAAGTAGCATATCTAACTTCACTTTAAGAGACACTTCTCTGCTCGTGCTTTTATTTTTACGATTCATTTTTGTGTATGTTTGAAAGTGTATTTTACATAATGTGACACATAAATTGCATGCTGGTGTCAAAATTGTCTGTCTCAGTGAATGAAACTATTTTAATCTTCAGAGTTTTATTATCTGTTAAAATCTATTTAAATATAAGCATTCAATTTTATATTGCTTGACATTTACGAGAAAACTATTTTACAGTGTTGCAATTGAGAATAGCCAGGATCATAACAAATGCTTGCTCTGCTACGGCTACATGCAAAATTGAGATGAGAAAACATCGTTGGTGGAGAATACCCTGAGTGTTTTTAGCCAATGTCATATACTTTAGTTCCTGAATGTGAGGTTCAGACGACATACACAGACTGCATTCTGACGTGGGGTTTATTGTGTTGGTTTTATGGGTTATAATGCTAGTGTTTTCATCCTGATTTATGATGTCCCTATTACACTGTAGTACCTTGTCATATTATAGAACTGTGGCTTTTTGATCAGCATACCACCATGCTGCTGCTGCTGCCCTAAATTTTGTCAGTACAAAACTCATGCGACATCTGCAAATGAGACGGGTTCCTGCAGGTCATCTAGTCCAACCCCCTTGCAATGCAGGAATATGCAGCTGTCCTGTATGGAGATCAAGCCTGCAACCTTGGCATGAACAGCACCATACTATAACTAATGGAGCTATCCAGAAGACCAATCCCGTACAAATGGCTGCAGTGACAGGAGACAAACAGTCAGGTTGTGTATCCACAACAGCGAACAGCACAGAAATGACCGCTGAGAGGAGCAAGATAGAAGAAACACCGTGGTGTGTCTGCAGCAGCATAATTAGACACCTTCATCTGCCCCAGGCTGCAATAAAGCATGTCTTTATTGCAGTCCCATATCAGTCTTCACAGCCGCATCAGGCGCTGTAACTCCCCAACGGTTTGACTTCATCCCCGAAGGCACACTCCTCCACTGTCTCCTGAGACAGACGGATGCCAACGACAACAGCAAGCCAACAGATTTTTTTTTCCTTTAAAGAATTGACACAAAAATGAGTGCTAAGTTTCTACCAGGTTGTCAGAAGTGGCTTTTACATTATGTGAAAGATCACAATGTGAAAGATCATATAAACAGAAAAAATGAGCAGATACCGAAACATCATGAAGATGGAGTGAAGTGGCTGCCATTGAGATCCATTAGTAGACTTGAGTTAGAGTGCAGGAAGGATGGATGGAAAGAGATTGCATAATCAATGCCCCCCCCCCCACCTTTAATACCAAGCACACCTGCTTGGAAGTTAACCAAAGATCTCTGCAATTCACTTCCAAATAAATATGTTTGGGCTTGAAGTGCCCAGTATTGGTTTAGTAATGCCCACTAGGCTTCCACACAGTTTATTGTAGACTTGGGGTCATATCCAACTAATAGTTTCATCTGTGCAGAATAAGGCCCCACTCTTGCTCCCCATGTCTCCTAATTCTGTTCTGGGGTTCCCCTCCAAATAAGGTTTTAGCAGTTGACATGCACATGTGTAGGAGGAGAAGGCAGGAATTTCATTGTGCAAGCAAAAAGCCCTTTGCTGTCAGGGCATGTTAGTTGGATAACTGCCTTGGTTACGCTCATGCACACACAGTGTCCACATGACATCATCCTCTTCAAAATGTCACCCCATATTATTTCCCCATTCAATCTGGATTCATCATTTCTGCAGAAAATCCAGTATGCAACCCCCCACACTGCAAAAACAGCAAATCCAGATTAAATTGGAGGAGGCATGGAATTACCTTTCAATTGGAATGTTTGTGTGGATGCTGCAAAAACCTGGCATGCATGAGCAGCACTGATTCCACAAGACACTGCCATGTGGAAGGGATGTCAAACTACATCTTTTTCTGCGATTTATTTAAACAGCATCCGCATGAGGAGACTGCAAATGGGTGGGGAAAAGGAGGGAGGCCGCCTAACATGTACCCCCAGTATTGTTAAAACCCCAAATTACCCTCCCCAACATACTTTACATCTGTACATCTGGAAGGTAAGGATTTTCCCTTTCTTTCCAATTGTGAAAAATCAGCTTGATTCAAAAACCCTGCTTCATAAGGAGAAATTCACATTTATGTATTGTGAGCAGGAGGCAGATCCAGATCTTCTGGTAGCTTGGCTGAGTGATTTCAGGCAAAGATTTCTCTCAATTGATTCACAAATAACAACAACAAAATGAACACCCATCTCCCTCAAATATACTACTGAAATGAAGAAAACAGGGAAGAAGGGGGGGGGTATAACCATAAGTTTTTTGGTAGGAGGAATGAGAGCTCCATTCAATTTTGGTACTCAAAAGATTCTTGGCTCAGAATTTTTTAAGTACAAGTCCACATATTTTACAGCTGGTTTTAGTTAGCAGAACTCAGGGTTCCAGTAACAAAAGCCCAAAGATATCCTGAAAGCCCTCCCTGCCATACACAGTTCCAAATGAAGATTTTGTTCTGTTTTTATATTTAGTCAAGAGACACTTCTCTTCTAATTCATTGCCAACTCTACTTAAGCTGAAAAGAGCTGGAAATAATGAACTTTGCATGTTACATTTTTGCAGTGCTTCGAACCTAGCTGCTTGATGTATGACAAAGAAAACTGGGATTTTTATGAGCAAGGAAAGCCAATCATTGCGAGATTTAAAATTACAAGGAACATTCTGCATGAAACTTCAATCCATCAAGTGGCCTCTGAAAAATGAGGTAATTTCCCTCAATAATTTGCACGTTAAGAGCCAATTCAATATTACAAAGCAAAGTCCAGTTGCACATTAATTGTGGAAGCAATGCACAATTTCCTGATTAATGTTTCATGCCTAATATTCCTCCATGCTCTGTCAGATGCTAAATAACAACATGGACAATCAATCTAAAGAAACCAGAAGAGTGAAGACAAGTCACGAGCTCAGTCCTCATTAATCACAGCTTGAACTTCCATAGCTCCAATGTTGCTGCATGCTACTGCAGTGTATTTTAATATTTTAAAGCCATATCGGAGTTTCAAGTAGTCTTATCAGTGACATTTTAAACAACATGAAGCAAAGTGCAGTCTACGAAGCTATTGCCAGGGGTGGGTGGGAAGACAAGTGCACAGATTTCAGGTTCAAGGCAGCCTCATAACAGTAAGAGTTTTAGTCAGACCATTCACAGACGATGACCAAAAATGGTTAGCAAATGATTACCATAAATAATCTGCCTATATAAGCTGCCTGTCTTTTGCCAGCAAGAGAAGGGGCATCACAACATTTTAAATATATATATATATATATATATATATATATATACACATGTTTTGTGAATAGACAGACAAGGAAGCATAGATACACATGCAAAAAAAAGAGGCAAAATAACATGGACATCACCTGCAAGCTGACCCACTTTTCAGAAAAACTTTCCAGTTGCCAAGTTGTAAATGGAAAACAGGAAAGCAACAAAAATCTCTGAAAGTCTTGAGTCCCCCACCAGTTCCAGGTGAGCCCAATTGATGACTTGCTTGGCTGATTCAGAAGTTAATTAACTGATGTTGGGAATAGAAGCAAAGCACCTGTCAGCAAGCAGGGAGGCAGATTCCACACATGGAACTTTAGGGAGCAAAATGCATGAATAAATAATAGATACAAATTCAGTCTTTTCTCCTTTTCTCCCATACATCTGTGGGGTGGGGGGAGGGGGGGAAAAGCAGATTTCTATCAATGGGATATTTGTGCCCATGAACAATGAAAGCTCTAATGTAAACAACTATAGATATATATGGATAAATCTTGTTCAGCTGCAGACTGTACAGAAATTTTTGGGAAATATTGCGTTATTGAGTTTGGTGAGAGATGCTGCAATCCTAATTAGAATTAGGTGATCATTTACCATGGATTTCTTTTAAGCTCCACAGCTACCTAAAATCATGGATTCCTTCCTGACAACTCCTAAAGTGTGTTTGTTCCCTGGGGGAAAATGATTTCTGTCACTTCCTCTCCTTCCACATTGGACTATTCTCTAGAAACCTTCAAATTAGGCTGCAATCCTAACCCTACTTTCCTGAGAGTAAGCACCACCAAATTAAATATATCTTACTTCTGAGTAGGCATGGTTAGGATGGCACTGTTAATCACCCACCGTCTGATGTGGCAGTTCCCCTTCTGGTGCTGATGAGAAAAGGATTATCATGTGGTTCATATTCTGTGCCCTGTTTCTGTCTAGTTCATTGTCAAGGCTGTGGAAGTTTGGAGCAGATCCCCCCTCCAAATTCTGATTTCACTATTTTTATTTGCATTGTATTGAGTTTGTAGTACACCGGTTAGCAAGGATTGTAATTTAGTGATATATAAACTGTCAAAATAAAGATAACTCAGCTCAAGCAAACATGAACTCTTTACCATGCAAGGCACTTTCATACTCTTTCCTTACTTACCACTTCCACATTGCTGCATCTTTAGCTAAATAACATCTCTCTACCAAGTATTCCTGCCAACCTAGCAGTTTGAAAGCACGTCAAAGTGCAAATAGATAAATTGGTACCGCTCCAGCGGGAAGGTAAACGGCATTTCTGTGCGCTGCTCTGGTTCGCCAGAAGCGGCTTAGTCATGCTGGCCACATGACCCGGAAGCTGAATGCCGGCTCCCTCAGCCAATAAAGCAAGATGAGCGCCACAACCCCAGAGTCGGCCCCAACTGGACCTAATGGTCAGGGGCCCCTTCACCTTACCAAAAGTCTATGAACACCAGAGTTATTGCAGTTCTGTTCTTGCAGCTACCCTTCTGATTTGCTCACTATGCCAGTCTCACCTTAGTGAGGTGACCAGGAGTCCTCTTGTCTCCCAGATATTCCATTCTTTAAAGGTTCTGTCCAAGTTCCAAATCTGCCCTCAAACTACTAGAACAACAGTGTGCCTCTACCTGGGGCATTTTCACTAGACATTTTCTATCAATACAGTGGTACCTTGGGCTACAGATGCTTCAGGTTATGTGATTTCAGGTTGCGCACCGCGCCAAACCCGGAAGTACCACAACGGGTTACTTCTGGGTTTCGGCGCTTTGCGCATGCACAGAAGCACTGAATCGTGACCCGCGCATGTGCAGACAAGGTGCTGCGGGATGAGAACACTGCAGGTTGAGAACGTGACTCCCGCACGGATCATGTTCGCAACCCGAGGTTCCACTGTATACATTTAGATTGGGATAGAGCAGAGCTGGAGTTCTCACCCTCTATTGCATTTGCATCTTTCTCATTAAAGGTAAAGGACCCCTGACAGTTAAGTCCAGTCACAGATGACTCTGGGGTTGCGGCGCTCGTCTCGCTTTACAGGCCGAGCGAGTCGGCGTTTGTCCGCAGACAGTTTTTCTGGGTCATGTGGCCAGCATGACTAAGCAGCTTCTGGTGAAACCAGAGCATTACACGGTCATGCTGTTTACTTTCCCACCGGAGCGATACCTATTTATCTACTTGAACTTTTTGGGTGCTTTCAAAGTGCTAGGTTGGCAGGAGCTGGGACCGAGCAACGGGAGCTCACCCCGTTGCGGGGATTTGAACCACTGACCTACTGATCGGCAAGCCCAAGAGGCTCGTGGTTTAGACCACAGCACCACCCACATCCCTACTTTACAAATACCAGCAAGCTTAGGGTGGGGAAAGGGTTAGGACAGGAGAAAAACTAAAGAGAAGTGGTAGAAGAGCTTGCAGCTTGGGTGAATTAGATTAAAATAATCACTTACAATTTATGGAGTTCAAATGCTTTATTTATGCAACAACTATTTAAAGGGTCAGTAGAGATGAAGGAGAGAAATAGCAGACATCTTGTCTCAACATGTTGGGAGAGAGAAACTATAAAATGGCTCAGCTTTTAGGGGTGGAATTAACTTAGAGAGATTACAAGCAAGTGCTGGCTAGATTGCTGGTTAGACAAATAGTGTCCTCATGTGCTTTAAAGCAACACATGAGTTAACTAGAAGCTCAGAAGAAGGAAATATATTTGCTTTGCTCCAACCGCAAGAAACATGGATGGATACAGTAATGCGACTGCTCATTAGCAGGGTTGCTGGCACACCTACAGCATCTACAATGTAGCAGACAATGAAAGCAAGCAAAGAAAAGCAGGGTTCTAATTTGGGGAGCCTTCATGAGTACAAAAGGCTCTCCATTTCAGAGGGATGCCTTCCAAGAATTGGAAAATGACTGCAATCGTAAAGGAGGGAAGAAGCACCAAGTTTTCCACTGATCCCTCAGCACGTCTTGTATTTGTATGTCACACTTTTGGATTCTTGTGTCGAGCTCTCATTTTGCCTCTCTGATGATGGCAGTTACGATCACAATTAAAATGACACTTAATTGACCACTCCTAAATTTCTGAAACCATATACTTTGGGATAGACAGTATCCTGTTCTTTATTTGCTTTGCAAATTCCATTTTATGTAATTTCTCAGAGGTTGGAGGATCTCTGAGAAGAGCAACAAAGAAAGTATTGTTGCATGCCACCCCAATCTCCAAGTGGTGCGAGGTTCCAGGGGCTCCAGGAATTCACCCAGTCTTTGTGTTTCTTTTTGGAAATGAGGCACGGCAGAGTCTGTGGTATCTTTATGATATATGATTTATTTACACATATATACAACCTGATGAGCCTACAATGGAGGGATGGACAGCATTAACACCCCACAGTGGTCTTGTTTCTCCTATAGCTGCAGCCTTGGATTCAAACAGAAATCAAACATCATGCCCTGACTCTCTCTAGCTTACTGCTTTTCCTTTAGGGCCCCACCCATTTGCCATCATGCACTGGAGCCCCTTATTCCTTTCCTCTCTGAATTGCCCATCACCCAGGTGATCGCCTCATCAGGAAGCTAGCCTGGCTTACATTTTAACGCTTGCTGGATCGAAGGTTTAGAAGGGCCTCAACTTCCCTCTCCTTGTTCAGAACTCATAACACTATGTTTGTCTTTCTGCACTCCAGAGCTGGGAAGTTGGGACATCAACGTTCTCAAGAGTAAAAGGGCACAGAGCTTCATCCGTTTATCAGTCCCTGTACATTAAAGTCGAAGCTATCTCACCCACAGTCTCTTTATAAAAAAATTCTAGATGGTTTGAAACTCTTTTCAGACAGTCGCTGTGTTTCTCTGCCCTCTCTACCACCCCAGTATTCTTGTCTTCTCCATGTGCAGAGACAAGCATGCACAATGCAGAAGGCAATAGCAATTCTTTACCACAGTTTGTCACAACACTTGTCTGTTGATTTTTTTATTTTTTTTTACATTTAACAAAGCTGTCTTTGATTTTTCTTTTTCTTTTTTTAGTTAGCATTACTCATTGACCTGAGCCATTTTCGATCTGTCACTTAAATTATGTTCCCTCACTTCAGTTGCTGCTTCAGTGCGGTTTCAAAGTAAAAGTCTCCTTAAATGCCGTCAATGGCGCTGGGCCCACATGTTAAGTGTAGTCAGCAAGATTTGATAGAAAATGAGGCCCCAATATTGAAAGTATACCATTGCTCTGCCTGCCACAAAAAATATTGTATTCATATCAACTCTGCAAAAGAGAGACTAGAGGGTTGGGGGCGGGGGCTAGACAGACAAAGTAAATAGCTCAAGGCAGAAGGGGAAAAGAAACGACAGAATCAAAATCCCTGCTTTGGTCTTGCCTATGTCTTTGTGAGGGGAGCAGCTTTTTTAAACAAGTGCTTCAGTCTGGCACCGGCAGCCTTTCAAACTAATGCTGATCCTTGTTTTTAACGAGCAGTGCTCAGAAAGACCTGCAGCTAATACCATAAGCACCTTTATAAATTCTCACCAATGCATCTACTTAGAGGAAAGGTGGCGACGCAACACAAAGGCATTCAAGCCATTCCAAACTCCACATTACCACCCATTATTGTTACTTTGCTATTGTTACAGGTAACTCATTACATGACTCAGAGTGAAAGACTAGGGGGAATAGTCTTCTCTCATTTGCGGCTCACGTTTTGAATTCTGTGAATCTGGGCGCAGCTCCTGTAACAGCATATATCAACAATAATAGTTTGCACTTTGGGTATTTCAGCTATGCACATTTTACCAAAATTAATAAGCATCATTATCCCCAGGCTATGTGTGCCATAATGGGGGGGAAATACAGAAAGCACCATGTGAATTGGCTGCTGTGTTAATCTCATGGTGACTGATGGCTGCATCTTACCATATGACTTTTGTCCACTTCCACAGGGGTCACTCGTAATGTGGGAAGGATTTTATAGCATACCAATGCTTTATTGATGCCCAGTGGAGGTGTTCAGAGCATTTTGTAGTCATTTCCCGTTATTGCTACCACAGAAAATTGGGACTTAGGCTAAACCAGTGTGGAATTTTATGTGCCAACCCCCCCCCCCCAAGTTGTGTAGTCCTGAATACATATATGGCTGCATATTGCTATTGTGTGAAAGGGCTCGAATTTAAAATTGGCATACCTTCATCTATATTTTTAGCCCATGTTTGCTGTCAGTTGGGTATTTTCTCAACACACTGCCCTGGCAACCTGAATAAAGGAATCAGATCCCTAGCCACAGGGCACTATCCAGGCAAAACTGAGCATTGGTCTCACTGAATTCAATGGGAGAGAGCTAAATCTATAGGCTCAATTTCCATGGAAATCAGTGAAACTTAAAGGCGCTTACAGACCCTCCAAGTGTCCCAATTTTCCAGGGATGTCCCTGATTTAGAGAAGCTGTCCCAGTTTCTGATTTGATCCTTAGGATGTCCCTATTTTCAATGGAGAAATGTTGGAGGGTGTGGAGTTATCTGACCACTGAGCCATCTGAAGGCAATCCTGTATAGGGAATTTTTTTTTTAAAAAAATGTTTAATGTTTTATTATGTTGGAAGCTGCCCAGAGTAAGATGTCTGAGGAATAAATAGTAAAATTATCATTATGGAATTTTCATCCGAGAAGTGTTGGAGGGTATGCCCTTAAAGACTGGCTGCATCGTGCCCACAGTGTCTAAACCGGCCTTCTCTAACCTAAGGCCTCCAGATGCTTTTGATAATTAATAATAATAATAATAATAATAATAATAATAATAATAATAATTATTATTTATACCCCGCCCATCTGGCTGGGTCTCCCCAGCCACCCTGGGCAGCTTCCAACAAAGTATTAAAATACAGTGGTCTCTTAAACATTAAAAGCTTCCCTAAACAGGGCTGCCTTCAGATACCTTCTAAAAGTCTGATAGTTGTTCTTCTCTTTGACATCTGGTGGTGCAGAAGTTATTCTGCTGGTTGAAGGCTTCAGTGGGAGGGCATTCCACAGGGCGGGTGCCACTACTGAGAAGGCCCTCTGCCTGGTTCCCTGTAACTTGGCTTCTACAATTGAGACTAC
Organism: Podarcis filfolensis; assembly: GCF_964270895.1. NCBI lineage: Eukaryota > Metazoa > Chordata > Lepidosauria > Squamata > Lacertidae > Podarcis > Podarcis filfolensis. Next base: position 78,365,697 of record NC_139605.1, read on the forward strand.
AATTCTCATCACTCCCAGCAAGCAAGGCCCTGGAGTAGCATCTCCATGGAGAGACTCTTCAAACAGGCAACACAAATGCTAGTCCTGTCTTAGATTCCCACAGAGAAACTGATTCAGTTTCGATAAACCAGTGATTGGGGCAGGACACATCATGGGATAAAACTCATAGGGTTGGGCTCAATGGAGTAGTGCTTGATGGAGTTCTGCTAGTACCAGAAGGGAGCAAGGAGATGTTCTTTGCTGATTTCACCTTTCCACTGCAGTGCATTGTGCATCCTGCACAGCTACTCTGGAGGTTTGGTGGACCCTTGGGAGCATCATGTGAGGTGGATTTTCAGGTAGGCTGGAAGATAACCCTTTCTGAAGCCCTGGAGAGCTACTACCCATCAGTTTAGACAATACTGAGCTAGGGGGACCAATGGTCTGAACTGTTATAAGGCAGCTTCCTAGATCCCTATATTCCTATAACAGAAGGAGGAATTGCTGTTGCTGCTAATTACCTGCACTTCAACCTAAGGTCCCAGGGCATGTTACAACATCAAAACACAATGCTAAAAACAGTTTAAAATAACTTACAAAAAACCAAACAAACTAAGGTGGGTTCTAAAAATACACACCTCAAGTGTCAAAAGCCAGGGAGATCCAACACATATATTAGTCTTTCTAAATCTTAAAATGTCCATGTTATTCATTCATAGGCACATGATTTCCACTTTGCCAAATTATGTGAAATGTCTAAATAATGCAGAATTTAAAAGAGACTGCTATGAGAGTTGGCAGAATAGAAAGACAAAAAAGTGTTGAAATATACAAGAACGGATAAGAATTCAGATATGTTTGTGATGTGAAGTCTTACCATGCTGAGAAAAGTTGTTTTTTTTATTAAAAAAAATGAATTGTACTCCTCTCACCTGAGCCCTGACACTGTCAGTTGACTGACACAGATTCTGACTGACAAGAGCAGATATTGATGTCCATGTAGCCACAGGGAAGCCAACAGCATTTGTAAGGAGTAGTGAACAAATGCCAGAGGGGAAAGGGTGGAGGAAACTGGTCCACCATTAAAGCTAAATCCAAAAGCACTTGTTGTGTAGTAAATGATACTCCAATATCATATTAAGAATTCTTAAAACCCAAGTTCTGTAAGTTTGGGCTGTACACAGAGACAAATAATGGTAATAAAACTAAATGCAACCTGTGCTTTTGGATTGTATGCAGACCTGAGTGTAGATACTAAAGGGGTATTTACTTGAACTCTTTTCAGGGATAACTCCATTTCCCTCCCAAATAGTTTTTGTCAAGTTCTCTTATTCAGTTTCCACCTTTTGAGCAAACAATGCATTTTACTTTTTGGAAATCAATTTATGTATTTCCCATTGCCACATCTCTTAGAATGATCTCCTCCTGTGACTGGATGTGAGCTCACTTCGCGATTATATGTGTCATTAAAATACTTTCTCTCACTCCTGCACATTCGTAGATTTTGTGGCAGCACAAAATTCAATAACCTCTATCAGAGTGATTATATTTTAAAAATTTGGGTCACAGAACAGTTAGTTCAATAAAGTAAATGAAAGGTGCAAGGCTTCTCAGAAGAAGTAGTATTAATATTTCATTTGAAATGAGTTTAAAATAACCAAGTATATTAAAGTATAGGAAAAGTGAATGAGTCACATATTACAAAAAAGCTGCCCAATTAGATGTTTCCCTTGAGACTTATTTCAGAAAATAGCATAACTCATCTCTTAACTTAAAACTTAACGTAAAATAAACACACCCACACTTTTTGCCAAAAAAGGCCTAATACAAGCTAGAAAGGATAAGAAAGAGCATCCCCTTTCCGTTCAGTCTTTTAGTAACGTAACTTGATAAGCAGCTCACAATATATAGGGTTTAACTGCTGACCCAGCTGGAGGGTCAGCTGCATAACCGGAAGATGACCAGAATAAGGGAAAAGTTTCAGAGAAAGCTGACGTTTTGTCAGCTTGGCTGAAGCATGCAGTCTGACTATGACAAAAGAACAGGATAAAACTATAATATTTTGCTTTTAGAATGGCCGTTCACCCCTTTCCCAGGTGGGCAACAGTTGCGGCCCCTCGCTGTCCACTGCCAACCCTGGCAGCCAGATCACACGTGCTTGCTGGCCATTTGGGAATTCCCCCGGCCTGCACGATCACAGGGTAGGACTTTTTGCTAGCTTGAACATTAGCTTCAAATGGGCCAATCAGAGACCTCACCTGATGGGCAGTGCCTTGCTAGCTGGCCAGGCATTGGCTGCTGCCATGCCCGGTCAAGAAGCAACACTTTAAAAAGTTTATCATTATTGCTGTGGTTGTAGTTATTATTATTTAATATTTTTAGCCTACTCTTTGGCACATAGAACAGAGCACCCAATGCATGCTCTTTGAACCAGAATCCATCTGCAGAACAGGAAAGTAAGTGATTTTTTTTTGGCTAATTTCTGCCCCACGAGGGTGGAGGAACTCTGGCTTGGGCCCAGCAGCTGGACCTTATTCCCCAGCCCAGCTCATAAAAACATCAAGTACATTCTCTAGTGATCTGTTCCTTAGCATCTTGATATGCGAATACCAGCAATTTTAGTTCGTCTGGTCACTCCACAGGAAAGGTCCAGTGTCTTCTGTGTGTGCATTTCAGCTTGCATCCTCTTTTCTTCCACCACCCCTGTTCCAGGGGATCTCCTGATCTCCTGATCTCCAGAGCCAATTTTGGGGGGTAAACTGGGGGGAGGGGAAGGGGAAAGCCCTGTTGCACAAGTGTTGCACAGGGCTTCCACTGACCGGACTTGTTAGGTAAATATTGCCCCATTATTAGTAAATTCCAGATCTTATCTTTAGTTCATGGGAACTAAAGATGGTGCTTTGATACTTTATTTCAAAAGTTCTTTAAAAGAATAATATATAGAGAGTTATATGCAACAGAGCAGAAGCAACATAGAAGCAAAGCAACTCAAATGGGGTGACCCATGGAAGTGTTAAGCGTATGCATTCTGGTAAAAGTTCTCTCTGCGCAATCCAACAAAGCCTCATGAGTGGAATTCAACACCACCTTCTTTCATTTGTTCCATCTGTGCATATGTTGTTGCTTGCCAGGAACAATCTCCTCTCCTCCTCTCCTCCCCCCCATGCAGTGGCGGAGCTTCATGCTCCGGCACCGGGGTTGGAGAGCAGGTGGGGGGCAGGGCTGGCGCACGCCCCGGGGGTGTGGCGTGCCTCCTGCAGGGGCCTGCATCCTGGGGGTGTGGCGCACCGTCTGCAGCGGCATGGTGCCCAGCGCGGGCGGGGGGGGCAGCCGTGATGGCACCCCACTGGGATCATGCTGCCGGGCAGTGGCGTAGCGTGGGTTGTCAGCACCCGGGGCAAGGCAAGTAATTTGCCCCCCCTAACCCGGTAGGGGCAGAGAGCTGCGAGTGCGAGCACGCCCCCCCTAGATGTTGTGCCCGGTGCGGCTGGCCCCCCTGCACCCCCCACGCTACGCCACTGCTGCCGGGGGCAGTGCGCACCCCCACTCCTCTTCCTCTGCCCCCATGCACTGTTCTGGGGGTTCTCCCAATCTCCTGAGAGCCTATTTCTTTTTGGGGGGTGGGGTGTGCAAATAAGCAGCAGGAGGAGAGCAGAAATTTCCATTGTGCAAGGTGCAAAGTCCCATTGTGCGCTGTGACAGTGCTAGTTAGGTGAATCCCACCCCAAGTTTCTGGATCTTACTGTGTTTTCCCCCTTGCCTTATGGTAGAATCAATACAATAGCCAAGGCTTGAACATGTCACTCTCCCCTCCATCGGAATAATCATAATTCGTTCAAAGGCATACACGACAAACATGCAAAATCTGCCTCTCTTTTGCGCCAATTAAAGCAAATACAAAATGTGTTAGCACAATTATGTGCTCAAATAATAAGATTTAGACAGCTGATTACCTGATTTATGCACTCGTACTTTGATCTCTCCAACTTGGCAGCTTACTCAGGAGCTCTAATGGTTTTGCACTTCAATTATTCCCACCAAACTGCACACACAAAAGTAGAATCTTATGGAGGTCTCTTTGAATATGCAGCCCATTGTAAACTGGCAATAATGTACAAAGCAGGGAAAAGGAAAACACGTGTCTATCTCATAAGCTTTTATTTCAGTGTTTTCTACATCAAGAGCATTAACGTTATCTCTTTTGCTTGGTACATGTTCTGTGGGTGAAGATTACTTGATGTTCCAAGAACACTTAGAGTGGAAATTCATTTGTCATGCAAATTCCTAAAATACACCCACACAAACCAGGTGTAATTTTAGCTATTATTTTTAATCTTTTCCTTCCTGTTGTAGGAAAGGTAAACGATAAAAGTTGTTTTTTGGCTATGTAATTTGAAATCCACATCCAACAAAGAATGTGAAGACTTAAGCCCTTTTCATTTGTAGCCTCCATCGCTCTAGTCAGGCATGTGTTGTATATGAGCAAACAAGGAAGGGCAAGCAGTGGAGCACTGCTGATCCCAGCGCCTCCAGCTCATGATTTTCATCCAGTGAACAACCCTCCATGAGTTTTACGACACTTTATTTCCTTCTCTCCTCCTGGAGGCTCCCTGTTTAGTTTAGGAGCCTGATTGTTCCTGGAAATCTGTGCTCTTGTGTCCAGTTAATGCACGGAGTCTTGATGGCAAGGGAAAATAGTTATGTAAAAGGAGAATTCCTGGATCCCAAGATCCAGGTTTGGGGTAAGTACTCTTTGGTGAGAAAATCCCAGCACAGATTTTAAATCACAAAATATGCAGCAAAGCAAAGTGTGTACATATATATTGTCAGATCTTTAAAACATGCCCTTCTAAGTTCCTTCTAAAGTTTCCCTCTTCCCCAGCATAGAAAAAGACTACATGTATGGTAAGTCATAAACTGTTTACTTACAAACTCTCCAAAGGTCAGGTGCATGTGCTTTTCCATACAGTATTTAGAAAAAGTTGCACAGGCAGTAAAACTTGGCTTAGTCACAATGGTGAACGTTCCTAAATTATTGGTACAGGAACTCAAGAGTAGCTTGTTGAGCCTCTCAGGCAGACTGAAGTACAGCAGTAGGCTTGATTACCTTTCTCTTAAGGTGAGGGTGAGTGACCCAGCTAAGCCTGGCAGAGCAGCTTACTTTATGGCATTAACCCCTTCATGCATATTGATTCTATGAGGCTGGTTATCCCACATGGAGAGTTGGCTGGCCCCACCTGCGACCTTAGCATTAGCAGTTCTGTATACCCCTTAAGGAGGCTACTCTTGGCTAATGCACAAAGGACAAAGGGGCATGGAGATGTTGAGGACAAGGTCAGTGGAGACTCCAGGCATTTACTGGAAACAATAAGGGCTTAAGACTGTATAAAGCAAGCTATTGCAAGCTGGGGTTGCGCTGCTGTCTGCAAAGGAGTGTGCTCCCTCTACTCGGGGCTGAATGAGCCCTGTTCCCTGCCTCATGGCTAAGAGAAGAAAAGACACACCTGCCCAAATGGCATAGCCTTCATTGCCATGACCTTTGGGTGATGATTGGGCAGAAGTAACGGTAATGGTTCTTGGAGATGGGGTATTACTTTTTAAGCCCTTGTTTGAGCGCCATGACTATTTTAATCTTTCCCCTCTGTATTTACATGCTAGATGCTGCAGTATGTTCCCACCTTCAAAAAGTTTGCAACCCCAACCCCCCTTCTTCCTCAAGAAAAATTTCTATAATCTAACCAAACCTTTCAAGCCATTTCCCCCCATATCTCTCTCCCTGTAATTTTCCTTCCTTTCCACTTTCCCTCAACTGCACATGAACACTCAGAATGGAACAGGGAGAGCTCTTCAGGCATTTCAGTGGATGGAAGTGAATTCAGGAATGGAGAAGGACTCCTTTTTACTCTTTTCCCCAGAGACCTTTCCCTGCTTTGCTATACGCAGCTCCAGCATAGGGGTGGGGAACTTCAGGCTTGGGGCTCAGATCCAGGCCTCTCTCTCTGGCCCTTGGTACTCTCCCCAGGTTACACCCCTCACAGCTTCCCTGAGTGTTTTTGCCTGGCTGGAAAGTGTCAACCTCTGATAATGTCTCTTGCTTTGACCACCTCATGGGACGTGTGCATATGCACTGCTCCCAAATAACTGAACAATACTCAGCAATTATTGCCTTTCTCCATGATGTCCACTGCTACCATGCCAAATGCCAATAGATTATGGAAGCTTCTTAATGGTAAACATGTATGATAGACAGAAAAGGCTCCTGAAGTTCAGTCTGAATCAGAGACTAAATATATATAATCATTTCTTTTCTCTTTCCTTTTTTCTGACATGTTAGTATTCCATTCAGTAAATCACACTGTCTTATTGCATCCACTGTCATTTAACTACTCCAAATAATGTATTCTCATTTCTGTTGCATTAAACTATTTCTACCAAGGCTAATGATTTCCTGATTTCCACATGCCAGTGAGCTGGCAGTAACAAATGATGCCTCTCTCTTTTGCATGTTGCAAGTAGTTTAAATTATATTTTACATACCCATTTAAAGGATCATTAGTTAAGTTAATATCCTTGCTATTCAGGAACATCAAGCATGTTGGAAAAGGACTGGCTCACTCACTCTGTATTCTCTAGTAACTCTTGCAATCAAAGATAGGCCTCTTCAAAGCTAGCATTCCTTCTATATTATCTGCCTCCATTGACCCTGGACTCCCTTCATTGCTCTGACAGCTCTGGTTGGTATTACCACTCAACAGCTGTGCCAGTCCACACCAGTTTGTTGCCAAACCATCTGCTAAACCCTATGCTTCTGTGCTTGTCTCCCTTTCAGCATAACCTTTCAGAACCAATCCCTCTCCACATTTTACTTCAGCTCAGATTAGGTGGACAAAATCCACTAGAACAAGTCCTGTCACATGTTAAATTTGGTACCAAGCAGTCACAGAACATCTGGCCACCCCACATTTTGTACTCTGGTGAATGGGCCTCAGCAACCAGCACACGCCACACTCTCTCTGCTCAGAGACCTATAAGCCAGGGCAGGTCTTCATCCCCTCTTTGGCACTGGTAGTAGACACCTTGTCAATGGTGGGGTCATGCTCTGGACAAGCAAAATCTTCATACATAATCATGGGTCAATGATATTTTTATTTTATATGAATACTAGGGAGAAGCTTGTGTGTCAGCTGGTGCCAGGGTGCCATTACCAATATGGAATGGGGACCTGACAGAATTGCAACAGATTCATGTCAACCCCTCTCTCTAAAATTGATGAAAATCCAGTCCATGGAATGACAAGGCACATGAAACAGATTCCTACCCGCCTTCTGTGTATGGATTGCATAGCATATAAGCAAGAAGATCGCAGAAACATTAAGCAGGGGCTGGACCACGGGATGTTGTCCACACTAGTCTTGCTGCCAGCTCTATTCATGGATGGTGAGTTCACCTACTGCACTTGCCTCAAGGACCGTTATGGAGGCTGACATATGAGCTGGCCCTCACTTTACCATCTTTGGAATTCTTTTAAATGAATTCCTACACATCTCTGATGTGGATGTTTTTCACCACAGATTCTGAATTCATTCTTGATGAATTATATAGAACTTGTTACAGATGAAAGGGCTGTGCGTTGTTTTTACTCCTGTTGCTCAATGCAAATATCAGTTCACTGGTAAGTAAAGCCAGGGTTCAAGTTCAATCCTACTATTTCCGTTTGCATTTAATCCTTCAACAGAGTACTTTAAACCTATTGCAGCAACATTCTCATAACCATTTCTTCCATTATGGCCCCTTCCGCACTATATACCGTATTTTTCGCTCCATAAGATGCACTTTTTTCCTCTTAAAATCTAAGGGGAAATGTCTGTGTATCTTATGGAGCGAATGTGTGGTCCCTGGGGCTGGGGGGGGGGAACCCGGGCTTCCCCTGCCAGCCCCTACTTGCTCTTTGGGGCTGGGGGTGGGGGAAAGCTGGGCTTCCCCCGCCGCCAGCCCCGGGGAGCAGCGGGAAGGCTCTGTGCAGCCTTTCCGCTGCTCCCCAACCCGCTCTTTGGGGCTGGCAGTGGGGGAAAGCTGGGCTTTCCCGACCTGCTTGCTCCCCAACCTGCTTTTTGGGGCTGGGGGTGGGGAAAACCCGGGCTTCCCCACCAGCCTCGACAAGCTCCTGAGCAGCTCTGGGGTAGCCCACGAAGCCTCCGCAGGGCAACAGGGAGTCTTCATCCCACTGCCCTGGGGAGGCTTCGCGCGGCTATCCCTGGCTTTTGCGGGGGGTGGGGGAAGGGACAGAGCAAGGCTCTCCCCCACCTCCCACAAAAGCCCCCAAGAGCCGCATATTTTTTTTCTTGAATTCCCCCCCCCAAAAAAAAGTAGGTGCACCTTATGGTCAGGTGCACCTTATGGAGCAAAAAGTACAGTATTTTAAGACATTTCATACCACTTTGTACATTCATGGCTTCCCACAATGAATCCTTGACACTGTAGTTTGTTAAGAGTGCTGATTGTTGCTAGAAGACCCCCTGTTTCCCTCACAGAGCTACAGCTCCCAGAGTAATTTAAAACTCAACCCCTCTTCCCAGGGAACCCTGGCAATACAAGTATAGTGCAGATGTGGCTGGAGCTTTCTCATCTGTTGTGAGACCTTGTGTTTATTCTCATTACTTATATGTGCAAGAAACAAGCAAAACATTTTTGAAAACTTTATCACACCAATTGCTCTTTCCTATAATCTCCTGAGTAATAAAAAATCTGTATTTTAATTTGGAATGAGAAATATTCCTGAACCCATATCCCTCAAAAAAATTCTACCCATTTTTTATACAATTGTCAGTGACATTGACATGGACTGAGAAATATTCCTGAATGCAAGTCACTCCAAAGATTTATAGAATTTTATAGAAAATTGTTCATTATATTGTTCATGTTGTATGTGAAAAAGTTTCAAAGGTAATTAAAAAATGTTTATGTATTCCAAATTCACTGCCACAAATACGCCTAGAATTGAGTAGCCATATATACTGATACAAATGAAGGCTCCATGCCTTGATTTCTAGTGCTAAAGGTACTGGAAACCTAATCCAATCATCTTGCAATGCCAGAATAATATTTGTCTGGTGCTGATGGAATGTCATGGTTGATGATGGCAGAATAGTTGACATACTTCCTCCTAAGCACTCATTTCCTCCCAAGGCAAGCCTGACCCATTAAACTAGTATTTTGCTTGACTAATAGCCCAGTCCTAAGAAATGCTTCATATCATGCTACATTTTTTGGTTTTACTATCTTATGAAATATGTTATTGTCAATTTGTACAGTTTTGATTAGATAGTGTATACATTTTCAGTTCATTTTCACTCTTGTGCACTGGTTCTTTAGGGGAAAAAGTGAAATACAGTTATGTGACTTACTCTCTTGAATATACACAGGACTGGTATCAATTGCTTAAAAGTAAAATCTGAATAATGTGATATTGTAGCATAAGGTTTTGGCTGGGCCATATATTATTATTATTAAGAATTGTATACTGCCCTATAACCCATAGATCTCAGGACAGTTCACAACATAAAATTACAATATAAAAAACACAAAATACATAGCAAAAACAAAAACAAAGACAATCCAATAATGCTGGCTTCCACAACACATTTAAAGGGGCATTAGATGTCAATCAAAGGCCTGGTTAGAGAGAAATGTTTTCGCCTGGTGCCTAAAGGTGTATAATGAAGGCGCCAGCCGAACCTCCCTAGGGAAAGCATTCCACAAACGGGGAACCACTGCAAGAAAGGCCTGTTCTCGTGTTTCTACCCTCTGAACCTCTCATGGAGGAGGCACATGAAGAAGGACCTCAGATTATGATCTCCGGGTCCGGGAAGGTTCAAATGAAGAGAGGTGGTTCTTGAGGTATTGCAGTCCTGAGCCATTTAATATATGGCAAAATTTACATACATTGTGGTGCAGAGTTTCAGCACTGGCGTTCCACTAGCTGGTGACCATTCATGTAAGCTGGCTATTATGTCAAACTCCTAACTAGAAATGTGAGAGGCACAATAGGTCACATCCATGCCATACATTTAAAGTACATTTATGCCATTTTAATGGTCATGCCTCCTGCTCCCCAAAGTAGTGAGAACCATTGTTTACCCCTCACAGTGATACAATTTTCAGTTGGGAACAAACTACAGTTCCCAGAATTATTTGGAGGAAGCCACAACTGTTAAAGTGGTATAAGACTGTTTTAAATGTAAGGTGTGGGTGGGACCACAGCAAAGCAATCTGGTTTAAACCACAGATGGGCTAAACAAGAAACAATTTACTACAAATAATACTTAAGAGCATTATAGTAGCCCTGCTGGATCAGGCCAAAGGCCCATCTAGTCAACATCCTGTCCACAAAGTGGCCAACCAGAGGCTTTAGGAAGCTTGAAAACTGGACACAAGCACAACCACATTCTCTTCTCTTCCGAATCCCAGCAAATGGAGTTCAGGCACATTATTCTACATTTTCACAGTGCTGTTTTCTACTACTACTGCCTATTCTGCTACACTGCTAATACTGAATCACACTTCCTACCCACAGAGGCAGCTTTACATTTGATTTGATTCCCGTTGCCTTGGGCAAGCATGATTGAAGACCCACAAGACTGTATAAGATGTAGATTGATTCATTTGATCCTGGGAGATAATAGAAAACGTTGCAATTGGCTGTCTTTTTTAATCCTTGGTTATTTAAAGTTTGTGGAGGCAGAACAGCTATCACAACAGAATTTTTAACAGGGCCAAAACATGAATTTCAGCCGAAGGTTTGGATGGGTGTCAAGTGCAAATTGTTTTCAGGCAACTGGTAGGAAAGGAAAAAAGGAAGAGACCAGTGCAATTTCATATGTTGGTATTGGAGTCAAAGGTTTCTGCAGCAAAGGGCAAGATTCACATGGAGAAGGGGTGGCACACATACCCCTCCATGGATTGAAAGAATGTGGGAAAGGTACCACAAGACCATACTGCCAAGCCATGCCCACTGCCACCACATAGTAATAAATGATGATGATGATGATGATTTATACCCTGCCCATCTGGTTGGGTTTCCCCAGCCACTCTGGGTGGCTCCCAACAGAACTAAAAGCACAATAAACCATCAAACATTAAAAACTTCTCTAAACAGGGCTGCCTTCAGATGTCTTCTAAAAGTCAGGTAGTTGTTTATTTCCTTGACATCTGATGAGAGGGCGTTCCACAGGGCGGGCGCCATCACCGAGAAGGCCTTCTGCCTGGTTCCACATAGGCTGGCCCCACCCACTTCCACCACCATATCATGGTGGTACACGTAGAGCTCCCATACACGTGGAAGAGTTTTACCCATGTTCATCTGCAGAGTGCAGAATCCCTTCTGACAGCCATTGAACATCAGCTTTCAGGGGGACATGGTGGTGGTGGTATTGCTGGTCGGCAGAGTCAGATCCCCGAGTCCTGTTCATAGGTACTTTCAATGCATGAAGGAGTTTGTGTGAAAGGTCCAAAGTCCCACTATGGCTATATTCATGATTATAGAGCACCGAACAGTGGTTTCATGATCATTTCTTGCAGTTATTCAGTTATTTTTTGTAATATAACCATAGATGTCGTGCTTCTGAAAAATAACCAATAATTATACAGCGTCTCTAATGCTGCTGGAATGGTCTCCTGCCCTCCCTATACAATGCACCAGGATCTATGAAATGATCCTTTCCAAAACAAGAAAGTAATGATCTATAGGGAACAAGAGTCTCTAAGCAAGGAGGCTGCCAGTAGGACTCTGTGCACCAGCATGGCTGTTTGTAAGTAACAGGAACTAATCTCACCTGCCGTTTTCAGGTTGAGCAACTCATTGCTCAGAGACAGACCAGGCTGCTTCTCCAGTAGCCCTACTATCTGCTTTTTGACCTGCTTGGCTACCTATGAGGTCATCCAGTGGCCCCTAGTGTTAAGTTGTGGGTGAACATATCAGACGACACAGCGATTCATCAAACAGCTCTTGTTTATTCACAGGCCAGAACAGAACTGAGCTGAAGGGCTCAGCCAGCCTGCTTATATAGAGCTCAACTAGAACACAACAGTAACCACTTTCTGTAACTATCCAATCACTAAACGTCACTTTCAATCCCTTATTTGCATATGTGGACCTGAGTGAAAACTATCTACAGTATCCCCCTGCTGGCCCGGGGTGAGAACTTCAGTACATAACACCTAGTTAAAGCTAAACTAAAGGTTTTGCCCAAACACAGATCAGGTGGCGCAAGAAGCCACAGGAACCCTTCTAGTCCTGTGAAATTGCTGATACTAGTCTAGCATCACAGTTTGGGCTGCACATCTCTGTTGAGCTGCAACTTTTCCTGCCTATGGAGCCGCCAGCCCTGATTTTGAAATGAGGGAGCCACAGCTGCCACCATGCACCCTGTCTAAGGCTTGCCAAGCAAACCAGCAGACACCAGCGTTTATTTCTAGTGGATTAGAATCCCCCTTGGGATTTACGGGACAGAAAAGACCCTAAGAATGCACTTACTGAAATCTGGTGCTCCTCTATACTCCTCAGCTAATAATGATTGCTGTGTAAAGTTTCTTTGAAGGACGATTGATGCAAGAACAGTAGCATTGTAATTGCTATACAGGAGTCCCCTTGTGGCTGATCACATGCTCTGGGAAGGGGCCATAGCGCAGATGAATGGTAGAAGACACACTCTGTATGCTGTAGGTCTGAGATTCAGTCCCTGGCATCTCAAGTTAATAAAACACAATAAAACAAAACAATATCAGCTAGCAGATGGCGTGGAAGACTTCTGTCTGACACCAGAAACAGGCAATATGAGGCTAGTGCAAGGAACTTCCCATCTTCCTTGCCTCACCAGTAGAGTGATTCTTAAAACTGGACCCTTAAAAGAAGCAGGAATGTTGCAGAGGGACTTTTTTCCTCTCTCTCATCCAGGAAGCTCAGCACATTACCCTTGCTCCTTGCAGGTTGTCTCCATAGTGATGAAATCAATTATTTAAATATAACCTGAGCCCATCGATGCCACTTTTCTATTAAGCTACTGCTGCCTATAGGTTTCGCATCCAAGGTCTTGCAACTCAACAGAGTTGCTACCTAATCGGTACAATTAACAGATCAATGGCTTGAATTTAATTAAAAATCATTCCCATTAATCAGAATTGATCATCTGGCCTCCTTTGGTTCAATCGCAGGCAACAGATCTCCTCTTCCCTTCCCTGCTGTTCCCCATGTTATCTGACGAGACCAGTGTTACAGGGCGAGATGGCTACTAGGAACTAGTTCTTATTCAACACACCACTCAGACATTTCCCTTTATTCACATTATAATTTGCCTGTCCTAATGCATATCTAGATAGATTTTTCGAATGCCAGTCACGTTGACTGTGGGAATTTATTTTCATCCATTGTGTGAGTTTATCCTGCTGGCACAGAATGCACACAGAGGGCAACGAGGTGAGATCAGATGAGTGGTGAAGGAGCATTTCACCTCCTCTGTTGTCCCTGATGAGGCAAGGTTTTGCTAGCTCCTTGAGGAATAATATTGCTCTGTTTTGTAAATGCCTCCCTTTACCAGCCAACATTTCATCTTGCTGTCATTAGGTCCTAGAGACCAGGGAGCTGACACAGCAACCGGTACTATAGAGGCTAAATCAATGTTAAGGAATGGGATGACAGAAATAAAATGTAACAAATAAACCTAATTGTCGCTGAGTTTATTGATAAATACCACAGAACAATATTGCTCCAAGGATGCTTTCCTTTTCCCTCCCCAGCTTGTCCATGAGCCAAAAAATTATATGGAAAAGAGATCAGTTTCAGGGATATCTGTTATTTCTCCTACACAATATGAAGATTAAAAGGTAAAGGTAAAGGGACCCCTGACCATTAGGTCCAGTCGTGGACGACTCTGGGGTTGCGGCGCTTATCTCTCTTTATTGGCCGAGGGAGCCGGCATACAGCTTCCGGGTCATGTGGCCGCTTCTGGCGAACCAGAGCAGCACATGGAAACACAGTTTACCTTCCTGCCGGAGCGGTACCTATTTATCTACTTGCACTTTGATGTGCTTTTGAACTGCTAGGTTGGCAGGAGCAGGGGCCGAGCAACGGGAGGTCACCCCGTCGCAGGGATTCAAACTGCCGACCTTTTGGTCGGCAAGCCCTAGGTTCTGTGGTTTAACCCACAGCGCCACCCACGCCCCACAATATGAAGATTAGCATCACATGAGGGTGGCATGATGCAGGGGTGGCTGAAGAGAGCTGATTTTCTGAAGTTTGTCTGTTCCTCCCTGGCAATCTCCCACACTGCTTCCCAACCCAAACGATGCAACAGCAGCAGCAGCAACACACAGACACAAACAAAAATGGGACTCAAAGTTCAGGCCAGGTGGGGAAATTTGGATAGTTCATCTGCCTGATGTCATGCTTCTGCCTTACTGCTGAGAATCCCCTGAGACAGGTTACCCTATATAATACACAGGAGCTGCTTTGCCCAAGAATCACATTTTATGAATTGGATCATTAGAGGAGGAATAGTGTGTCATGGACTAATGAGAATGATTTATGTGTAATTATAAAGTCTTTCTTCTTTCAGATTTTAGTCCCAAATATTTCTCAGGGGCATTGATGGTTGAACATCTGGGCCTGCTTTAACCTTCTCAGTGCCTTTCACCACTTTGCTCCCTTTGCTCCCTTTCCCCCCAATTCCATTCATTAGCTGTTAATTACTTCTTCCCATTGTTCATTGTGTACGGTTCCCCATTTTGGCCCCTCCTTCTCATTGTTAATGTGCCCATTTGTAGTATAGAAAGATTAGAATTTTTGCCCAAATATTCTTCTCCCCAGAAAAATGCTCCCCCCTTTCTATGCATTGTCACCTTTAAAGTTCCACCATCAATTGAGAATTATTTTTATACTGGCACAGAAAAGTGCATATTGGCATTATCTTACTGTTACTGAATCTCTTGAGAGCCTGGTGGCAGCAGAGCCCAATCAGAAACCATGTTTTGTTGTCCGAAATCCTTTATGTTTTATTTTCCTATCCCTAAGGCTTAGGTTGTAAAATATAAAGGGGCTTTCTGCACTTACCATTTATTGTGGTTTGGTTGCTGTTTGATTCAACAATTTAAGAGTGATTGTCTGCACACCTTTAGCCACATGTTGCTATTATTAGCAAGTGAGTGTGGGGTTTTCCTTTTCACACTGATGGTGCATTGTGTATGAACAGATTCTAGAAAAGGTCTATGGCTACAGTCATAACTTGAATATACCTCCATGTTCCTCCAGCCAGTAAATGTCAGAGTTATGAGCATATGTATGGGGATAGCCCTTTCATGGCCTAAAATAATAATTAACACCTAGTATTCTGGGATTCTAATATTGTGGGAGAATAGCAGATTAAACTAAGAATACATGCCTTCCTGAGCTATGGCATATTTGGTTATTAGAATGAAACTTTGTCTGAACAGTTATCTTGCTTCCTTTTTAGACAGGAAAGCAGGAAGATCTCAGATTAAGAAACAGAGATGCTATCCCCCCCCCACTTGCAGACACAGCAATTTTCAAAGCTTATTCAGTCCCATGGCTGTTGATTCAGTCTGAATAGTGTTCAGTTGCATGCTGCAGAAAGAAGCCAAGCTGGCGTTCATAGAAGTAGTCCTACCAAATATATCATCATTTCCCACAGCACCTTTTTTTTTTTAGGCAACTTGTCATCTAAGACCTGACTCCATTTAATCCTGCTTAGTGTGTGCAATCTGATGGTATCACAGGGAAAAAACGGTATTGCTCCAGGCAAACTTTGTTAAGCCATAGAGTGTCACAAAAATATTCCAGCATGAACTCTCAGGCTACAAGAGCTTGAATAACAGGGAGCGATCGGTTTCCTCTCCTCCACTGCATTATGGAAACTTAATTAGCAAATGGTGGTCAAAGGAATCCAGCAATTAGTTTACACTGGCATGCAGGGGTCAGTTCACTCTACCAAGAGCTAGCAAACAGGGAAACAGAATCACAAACCAATTAAGCTGAATTTATTAAATTTATTCCAATATAAGCATGCTTATTCATTAATATCTTCCACAGAGGACCTTCTGACCACTGGAAGTTAGGTGGCTGGTGACTCTGAATGGATCCATTTCTGCTACTTCAGAACAGTCCCTGGGGTTGTTTGCCTGATGCTACTTTGACAAGCATCAGTCACCAGAGTAAAATTGTGTTTTCCCAGGTGTCGTATTGTTTTTTCCCTACTGTTTTTACTGCTCTTGTTCTCCGTGTTCTTATCGCTGCTGCTGTTTTTTTTATGATGATGATTTAGGGGGGGAAATGCAAAAGTCTGCAATATAAAACATGCCATATAATAGATAATAAATTCTTAGCAGACTGATAATAATAAACAATAAGTGATTATCTTTTTTTAAAGCAAAATCATAGCCATTCTGCTATTGTTTTATGCAGTTTCTGTCCTTCACTGGTTATAATTTTATTTTTAATAGTTATCTAAATATTATTTTAAGTAGCTGTATATGGGTTTTATCGAACAGAGTTGCTCAGCTGATGGTAAGGCTTCCATCAGCAAAATGAGGAGGGAAGCCATTATATGTGTGTGTGTGTGTGTATACCATATATATATATATATATATATATATATATATATATATATATATATGTATATTTCTCCTTCCCCTTTACAGTTCTCCCACCCCCAAATTGGCTCAGAGGATTTGGGGATATTCCAGAGAAGATTCCTGGATAGTGTGGGGGAAGGATGTAGGGCACAGGAAGAACTGCTCCCAATTGCTTCCCTCTTTGTAACACCGATGAGAGACCATTGGATGCCACCCTACATTTTTAATGGAAAGGCAAGATATAATTTTACAATGAAAACCAAAAAAAATAAAATAGATAAACAAACACCTTCCAAATGGTAAAAAGTCTGGGTGAAGGAAGTCTGAAGGAGGCAAATGGTAGACAAAATGATGTGCTAAGTCTCCATCTCCATAAAATCCCCCCATCTCTAAATTAATGTTATCAGGCACATACGTGTTTGGGAACCCAATGTTTTCCCCTTGTAACATAACTCTCCTGTAAGGCATGTAGAGCACTGATGGAGTGACTTTTATTTTACATGTTATTTATGTCACTGCTACACTCAAGTCGATCCAAACCAGAAGTGCAAATACAAAAGGGACAATTGGAGGGAAATAAATCCCAAAGCTCAGTGGTCACACTGACAAGTGATGAGTACAAGGATAAAGCTGACAAAAAAAAAAAAAAAGCTTTCATCTAACTGATATTTATAGCAATGTCAGATGTGAATTGCATTCTTATCAGGAGACACCAAGCAAACTACTGTTAAACTCTGCGCCACCACCAAATAATTCAGCTTTCTAGCAAAGAACTACCAAACAGTTCTGGTGTTTATTTGGGAGCTGACAAACTTTTGGAAACAAGGATCAATGGATTAATTTGGAAGCAAATTTGAGTACTTGGCTCTGTTGCACAGCAAATAGTTATTACTATATAAAACATGAAACGATCACTAAAAGCTCCTGGGCTCTTTTGGTTTTGGTAATAAGCAAGAAATTCCACACACACACACACACACACACACACACACACACAGTGGAGGAATTGACTGACAAGGCAGACTTATGGATGAATAACCATAAGCCAGTTTCTTTATTGAAGTTAGCAGTGCAGTCAATTCACATGCTCCTTATAAGTATACTGAGTCTTTTTAAAAAAGTATTATAGTATTTGAATAATGGAAAGAAGATTCCAATTAAGTCTCAGCTTGAGAAAAAAGGACCACTCAGTACAATGTGAATTGTCACTGAACTGTTGTTCTGTGTGGACTGTAGGGCAGGATTTGCAGATATTCCCCTTCACTTTTCTTTTCACACCCACTGTTTTCTCCAAAAGAATAATTTCCATCATGCTGACCTCCCGAGTCTGTTACTATGGGACGTCTAAGTGATTAGCATGGCCCCAAAATGCACTGTACTGATTCATGTGCTGCATTATGGTGAGCATGTGGATCCTTCTCCGGAACAGTTATGCTGTCTTACTGGAGTTATAGCCAATGTCTACAGCTACCCAACCATGAGATCCTGTGATCACTGTTATCCATCTGTTCCATCATCATTATGACAGCAAAGTTCGCTGCAATTTTAGAGGTCAATGTAGAATGGGAAAGAAGTATTATGTGAAATTACAGTGATAGAATAAGAGGATAGGTTTCTGGCAGACCGCTATAATCCAAATGGCAAATGCATTAAGAAGAACCAGAGTGCAAGCGGAATGTTCATAGCAAGACCCTATAAAACCTTATGAAATTATGAGGAACTACGCACCCCAAGAAGTAGTGCCTTAATGAACAGGTTAGAGTTGGTAGAAATCAAAACATCAAAAATCTCCTTCCTTTAAGCCAATGACCCTTCTTGATGTTTTATACAAAACATATCAAAAGAACCCCAACCCCTCCATCCTTATCTAGCTCTCTAGGCAACATGCATCCACAGGTAAAACAATTCCTTGACTTGATCCCTTGGTTTTGAACACAGTGTAGTGCAGCCTTTCTGCCTTCCTGTAAAATCAGAGAACAATGAGGACAAAACATTCTTTGTTGTATCTGAAGGGCACAGGCTAGGAGTTAACAGGTACAGGGGGTCCTGATGTTCCAGGTCTACAGCCACCAGCAGGGCACACAGACTCTAAGCTTTCAATTTTTAAAAAAGTAAATGTCCCAAAAGAAAGCTTGATATCATGCTCTTGTTTCTGTTTCTGCCATGTATTTTGTGTTCTCATTTTATTTTATATTTTCTTTGAAACGTCCTGTGATCTTTGGGTGAAGGGCAGCATACAAATTCATTCAATCAATCAATCAATCAATCAATCAATAAAACAATAATAATCTCCCCATAATGACATTGTGTGAACAACCATGGTTTATGACGCATTCCTTTCTGGTTATGCAGCATAGATTTAGGGTTCAAAAGGAAGATTGCCATTTCAAAGTACTAGTGGCCTGCAGCACTGATGTCAATATATGAATTAAATTCTTTTCACAAGATCGGGGCTACTGTGATTTTCCTACCCACCTATCAGCATGGCCCAAACATGGTGTGTGGATATGGGGTTAGGAGGGGACATTTCACCCAGGTCCAGAGGGCCTAAACTAGATTCAAGCCCATTTCCACAAGAGGGTCAGGGATATAGTTTATGATTATGGACATTTATGTAAACTTATTTCCTTCTGTCTATATAGAGTGACCAGACCTTATAAGACCTGTAGAATCAATCAGAAGCAATGTTTGAACAGAACAAGCAACATGCAAAATAGTGAGCTGCTACCCCATCTCCTCCTCTATAACACTGGGAGAGAGGGGGGGGGGGAGAGAGAGAGCTCTTGTACAGATTCTTGTACAGACATGACTTCCAGAACGTAGGAAGCTGCCTTAGAGCTCAGTACTGTCCACACTGACAGACAGCATTCCAGAGCTTCAGGCAGTGGTCTCTCCCAGCCCTCTCTGAAAACGTTAGGCATTGAACCTAGGACCTTAAGCATGCAAGGCAGATGCTCTATCACTGAGCCACAGTTCTTCCCCAGAGACACAAAGAGGTGTCAAACCCTTTGCTTCATGCTCTGTTTTCCTGTGTGGTTAGGAGGTACCAACAAGGTGCAGCATTTGACTGGCAGCTGGAAGGAGGGAGCAGTCCTACACTAACAAGGGAAACTTGAATCCCAGAATAGTGGGAACCGGTGATGCCTACAGACCCCAGAGTATATGTGAGTCAACTGAGTTAGGCCTTTGGTTTCCAAAGTGCACTAGATCCAAGCAGTAAAGAACTGGGTCTAAAAGGCCATTGTAACTCCATACAGAATACATGTCATACTGTGCCATGTTCAGTGGTAGATTAAAAACTAGGCAGCCATGAATATAAAGAACTTATATTCTGGGTACCCTTGTTCTAGATGAATAAAACTGGGGAGGGGTGTATTCAGAAGCTGTAGTGCGAAAACCTTTCCTTTGATGAGAGTTGAACCTCAAATCAACATTTCCTGGAAGCTATAAAATAAGAATACCATGCAGCCTTTTCCTATACTGTTCAAGGAGCTATCAATAACAGCTCTTTCCAGTCAATGCTGTAAAAATATATATTCCTGTCTGCATAATTATTTACTATTCTTCCTATCACAGAAGAATCACACTGATACATTTTTCTAAGAGCTTAAAAACTGATCACCTTCACCTTCTAACTTTCTTTTTCATTTTATCTTTCTTCACTACACAGCAGACGATGTCCAACTCTTCAATAAACCACTCTCAGAAATTCTGAATATTTAGTGCTACTCATCTGAATTCCAATTTTCTCCTAAGAAAAACAAACAAACTTCAGTTCCTCATTTTCCTATCCATTCACTGTAAGTGCTTCACAACTACATGTAACAAAAATGGATACTGCTTATGAAATTCTCTCCTGCTTACTTAACAAAAGCTCATCAATAAATGCATAACTTTCAGTCATATTTTCAAAAATAAGAAAGAACCTTATTTAGCGTGTCAGTAAATTCTAAATACCACTGGCAGTATATCACTAGAGAGTCATTTAAACAAACTGAAAAGGAAGAAATACCCCCATTGTTTTAAAATAAATAAATGAATATTCCTTGTCATATATCTTTAGAATAAAGAAAGAACCAACAGAAAGGTGAAAATACCACTTGTATGAATTGATTAGTCTGGAAGCAGCCACTTGTGTAATTAAGAGGGGTCAGGCAATGTTTCTTTATCAATAATCCAACAGCAAAATACTGCATAAAAATCTGGAGGAATGTCAGCTGAGGTGCACTCTTGAAACAGAAAAGGAAGAAAGAAAACAAAAGGCTATTCCTGTATAAATCAATTAAGGCATTTTATTTTGGCACCCAAATGTCAGTATTTACCAAACTTGGATAGACAAGTCCATCCCTGCAGCCTGCGTTTGCAAATAACTTTACTCATTAATGTTTAATTAAGACAGAGGAAAACTGTCCTTGATATTTTGCTGCAATTAGTGCTCTCTATACCCCGCTGACTCTCCATGATGAATTACTTTTCAAATGGAAAGTGAAGTGATTAAATAAAGCTGAAGATTGTCTATCCCTTGCATGTTGTCCACTGTACACTTTAAGTAAATGTAAAAATATGAATGTGCACAGTCAAACTCCCTTGGGGAAAAAGAGAAAGGGGGAAACGAAACCATTGATGAGCAATATATTGCTGCCTTTCTCTACTCCAAGATACTGTTCCTTCTCCTTGTAATTTATACCGTCCATCAATATACATGATGTGCTTGTTAATTTGGAAAACCACAAACAAAGATTTGTTTGCTGCTTTGGGGCCAAACTTTGCCCTTGGGACCACAAATTTCAATCTTACCGATTTCAAGGTTGGTGCACAAATTAAGAAACGAAATGAGCCTTTGCCTTCTGCAAAAGGCAAGCAGAAATGCCATAGGAGATTTTATTGTGCCGTTAAGAATTTCTGATTGTTTTCAAGGTTTGCTGTGAGCTGAGGGGCATTTGAAGCAAATGAGTATACATGCTTCGAGTGCTTGGATGTGTAGGAAAACAAGTAAGAGACAAGATAAGTTATCCCAACACCATGTCCAACATTCAGTTTAAAAGGAGCATTGAATATTGTCTGTCCTTTACCTGAAAACACCATGTCAGGATGCTGTAATATTCCCAAGTGGAAGATATTCATTGATTTCCAAACTTTCTATTTCCCTTCTACCACACCCTCAGCCTAAGGCCCACTGAAGAAAGCTTCTGCATTTCCCTTTTCTCATAACAGAGGAAACACTGGACGTGACTGAATAAGAAGACCAGAGAAAATTGCCATTTTCAAACCAGCACATCTGTGGAATGAGCTGAACCAATACAACTCATTTACAAGCAACCTGAAAATGATGGCTCTACGGTAGTGAGCATGCCAGCGGCAAGCACATGCTCCCTGCTTACCAACAAATAATAGATGCGCTGGCAAAAAGGCTATCATTATGATGGGTAGTATCCATGTGGAAGAAAGACTTGTAGCATGGCCCTAGCATGATCCCTAGGCATTTATGTCAGCTTTGCATGTGCTCAATCACAGGCCTCTCTAACTGGCCCTTGAGTCTCTCCTCATGCAATGCCCATCCCACCCCAGTGTGGTGTAGTGGTTAAGAGCGGTAGACTTGTAATCTGGGGAACCGGGTTCGATTCCTTGCTCCTCCACATGCAGCTGCTGGGTGACCTTGGGCTAGTCACACTTCTCTGAAGTCTCTCAGCCCCACTCACCTCACAGAGTGTTTGTTGTGGGGGAGGAAGGGAAAGGAGAATGTTAGCCGCTTTGAGACTCCTTAGGGTAGTGATGAAACGGGATATCAAATCCAAACTCCTCCTCCTCCTCAGGTCACACCTCTCACTTGCTCTGCTCTGTATCCTATTTGAGTGCTTTTGCCTGGCTGGAACAGGTCCTTGAACTCTGACCATGCCTTTTGCTTGTCCGGATTGAGGCCTGAAAGATACGTGGGGTGTGGGTGTGTGGAAACTTTTACATGGCATGAATGCACACTTATTGTATAAAAGTGAATAGCACTCCACTCACTTTCGGCTCTGTTAAACCTGACCAGTGGCACAAAGCCTCCAGAAAATTTGCCCATGGCCCTCATGCTGAAAAACTTCCCTGCACCTGTGTTTTAGAATTGCCACTCCAAGTAAACTTGTACATCACAGCGGTGCTTAAATATATCTGGCAGGTTGAAGCCGTTATGTCCCAAACTGACCACCTTTCCCTCCTTTTCTACTCTCAGGCTATAAATAGGATGCCCGGCCCAGGACTCCAACATTGCATACAATAAATAGAAAAGGATTGTGTGTTGTATTTTGATAACAAAACAAAAACATTTTTGGAGAAAAGTTAATTAAACTTGTATTTCATCTTTTGAGTTGTGACCATTGCCCTGCCACAGTGCTGCAGAGAAGGAGCAGCAGGAGGAAAAAGAGCAACAGTAGCCGTAGCCCTTTCTGCCTTGGTGGGATTAATGACCCCCTCCCTTCGTGAGGTCCTGTGCCCAGTGCTGTGCCACTTACGCATTCTCCTCATCTAATACAGACGAAGAGTGCCAGCGGAGGCTACCCTCTCCCGCTGAATGCTTCTTCACCTGAACAAGCCAATGAGCTATTGGCAACGGCTATTATGTGCTGCAACCATCCCCCATCTACTGTGGATAAGGCAGAGGAGCATAGTCCACTGGGGGGAGAACCATTGAAGGGGGATTAATTACACAGCTGAATCAACTTCATTGTCCACTCTGTCAATGCATCCATCATTAAGCCTTTACTATTCTTCCTTCGTCAATGGATCAGGCCACCCACCTATGCTTTGTTCCCACTAGTTTCAAAGCAATCAATATCTGGTATACGTTTTATGTTCCTATCATTGGTCCTCCTTCTCTTTGTGCCTGCCTTGCAGCTTATCTATCATCCGAGAAATTTGTTCACAAATGGGTGGAAGGATTTAGTTCTTCAGAAGTATTACAAATAGGAAGCATTTTCTGTTTCCTCAGCTTTAGTTTTTATGAACTATCCAGATTTGTTGCTTCCTCTCTGTTTATATAAAGACATTTTTCCTGCTTATCCAAAGGTATGATTATCCAAGCATTTTAGGCGTTTCCTATGCTGCTTGAATACTATATTCTTTTATATAGGTGGATTATTTTGTTAATAATAAAATGATTGAAGAAAAGATTTTTTCCCAGGGTGCTTTATATCAGAAGAGTACACAGTGTGCACAATGTCCTACACCTGAGCATCAGGAATAGAGATTAGCATTGCAAACATTACTTTTTTGTTTTCCTGGTTATATCCTGCAAAACTGTAGATAGCAATGATCTCCTGAATGTGAGTCCTTTATCTGGAACTGAATGAAGGTGAACACAATTCCATTTTTAAATCTGCAAATCTGTCAGCAGGCTAACCGTGAGAAATAAATAAATAAATAATAAATGGAAAGTATATCAAGTCACTGCATGCAAAAAGATACTGCTCCTCTGGGAGTGATCCTTGAGATTTTCACAGTTTATCTGTAAAGCCGATAAACATCCAGAAATGATTTCCAATATGACTTTAGAAAGTTAGTCTACAGTTGAAAACTGTCATAACTGAATGGAGGATTTTTGTTGTTTTCTTTGGTCAGTTCATGTAGCAACAGAGTTAGCAAAACTGGGCCCCCAAACTATCATAATTTCTACTTATCTGTTTAATTGCTGATTAATTTTTCCTTGAGTGCTGCTCTGGTAGTGGAAAGGTGGAGAATAAATTATTGTAATAAATACAATAATAAAACAATGGTAAGTGCATCAAAATCATACCTTGAGTAAGTGTGGTCAGTTTAAAAAGAAATGGTGCCTTTCATTACCCTTCCCTGAGGTAAAATTCTCTCTTAGTCAAGCTAAATATTTTGTCAGGGACTGGCTGGGTGATGAGGAGTGGTGGGAGGCACCAGCTAGGGAACCCCACTGGGGAAGTCCCAGAGGAGGAAGTCTCAGAGCCTGGGGATTGGTGGTGGGACACTGAGGACAGGTCAGAGGATGGGGGGGGGGGAGGTTGGATGCTGAAGAGGCAACAGGTTTTAGTGAGCAAGAAGAGCCAGGTGCAGAAAGCAGTTCAGACTCAGAAGATGAAGCAGAGGAGGAGGTGCCAGAGGCTGCAGAAGCATCCATGGAGCCTGCCTTTCCTACTGTAGTAAGCTCCCCTTCCCCCTTGTTTCCAAGGCCACAGAGAGCTACGTGTGTGTCCCTCACACAAAGAACACAGGTTCCTCTCCCCCAGTGTTGTTCAATGCTGCTTAGGAGCCATACGGCTGAGGAAGAGACTTAGGGGGAAGTAAAAAGCAGGGATTGTCAGTCCTGGCAACTGTTTCATAGGGCCCAGTCCTGTTTGTAGACATTGCTGTCTTGTATACTGTTTCCTTGAATAAAGAGCTAACTTTTTTGCTTGTCTTTGCATCTTGAGTGCTGATCTGTATCTGACTCAGCCCAGTGCCTTTTTTCTGGAGGTACTCAAGGGTACGCAGTGCCAGCACCCCCCCCCCAAAAAAAAATTGTTAAAAGTGTGGCACTTACTGTAACAACTTCATGGTGAGTACCAGCACCTTTAAAAAAAGAAGACGTGCTGATCAGCCCTGAAATATTTGCTATCTACCAGCTATTCAGAGTGCTTTGATTTAAAATGATGGAGCTGTCGTTTACTAAATCGAAATGTTTCAGCCATACATTTGTGGATTAAGCTTTTCAGAGCAAACTACAAAACCAAGGAAAATCAGCCAAAGGGCTTCCGAGATTTATTTGCATTCATATAATAAATTCTGGTGTTTTGTTTTTGTGTTTTGCTTTTTGACAGCACGGGGAGAGTTGCTATTGCTTCCTTTTGTTCACATGCAAGAGGCAGTGAATCAAAGCTATGCTATGCTATGCTGCTTTCATGTTGGATTTCACACAAACTAATAAGTTGTGAGGAAAAGTAAGCAGAGAACACCAGCAAATTCTATCAGACCTTTAATCTTGTAGTGGTGCTATTGGGTGCTACTTATAATAACAATTCATAGACCTTCAGCTATCAGCTATCAAACAGGGTTTACTGATGGAAAACTCTTATCAAGGTTCCTGCTGTTCGCTCTGACAGATTCACCACACATGGTTGCACATGGTTAGGCTTGCATTCACCCACATATCTAAAAAAGTGTCTATTACTGGCCCACGAGAGTGCAGTGGAGTAATGTTTTAATTGCAAAGAAACTGAAGCGCTGCCTACAATGTGCCTGAATATGTTTCATCTCTTGTCTGAGAAAAAGAATATGTATGTATTGTTGTCCTCAGTTCTATGGTTTGAATAAATTGGGTTGGGTATTCACATTTGCACAGTTCACTTAAGCAGAATAAATGAAGTGTCTTGTGGAACCATGTAGACCTGCAAATTTATTATGGCATAATAAGCTTTCATGGATTACAGCCTACTTCATCAGATGAATGAAGGGCTATCCTGAGTTGCCAGTTATCTACATAGACACACAAAGCTCCTCCAGATTACCTGTTTATTAAGCATTCATCCTGGCTTGCTTGTACAAGGCCAGCAGGAGGTTGTCTGATGTCCACTCTTTACTGAGAATTCATTTTGATTTGTTTGAGGGAGTGGTTATAATTCAACATGATTTATTTGTGTGGAGGTTATATGAATTCCTGTGAATCAATCATTGCCACACACTTTTTTTGGGTGTACTTCTCCATCACTTTCCTTACCAAAAAGTCTGTTTTTTTGAAAAGTGGATTTGTTGTACCAGAGCACATTAATCCCCTTCAGGTGCAGAAACCTAAAATTTGTGGTATATGATGTGACTGTTGCTAGTGTAATAGTGACAGATGGAAAGCAAGAATGGCTGAGGGGCAGGATTGCAAATAGGCTAGAGGAAAATGAAGTGCAGAATCTATAGACAATTATATCACTGTTACCATTTAGGGTGTAAGAACTCATGTTTTCCTGCCCTTGAACAAAAAATAAAAAAATAACAAGACACTGGATAGCTCTGTAGTGATGACAGAGAATTAGAGTTGAGGAAATCACAGAATGAAAAAGAAAATCAAATCCTAACCACTGGTTTCTGCATTCAAATCATCTTGAGATTCTCTGCTTTTCATTTTAAAATAAATCTCATATATATATATATATATATATATATATATATATATATATATATCCCCTCCACAACAATAAAAGCATAGAGGAATGGGAACTAAGAATTTACCAAGATTCAGTTGGAAACTATGGGTACCAAGTGTTGGTTAAATCAAAGCCACAACTGTTAGCACGCTATGACAGACCAGGTAGCTAGAATGGGCTCCATGAAAATATTCAAGATTGTAATACATGTACTGTAATATATGGTGCCATTTAAAATATCAGGGGAAGGCAACCAGGACCTCTGAATGACTGAGACTTCCGACTGCCGAGGAAACTAGGCTCCCCTTTTGAAGGGTGCATCAAAACATGTAGATGGTTGGCCAAGGAGCACACTCCTATTTCCCCCTAGGCATGTACATAGAAAGGCAAAACTTCAGAACACCCATCTTTGCTACCAATTAGAATAATAAAGTAACTTGCTTGAACAGTTCTGTTCAATATTTTATCATATTCAGCTGCAGCTAGAGTAGAAATTGTCACTGTCTGAAGCCACACTGTGCTGCAACACAGCCTCACTAGCTTGCCCATTGTTTTGGAGGTATTCTACTCCTGGGAAGACCAATTCTGCATTGTTCCCTTCTCTGCATTGCCTCTCTATGCTTTTCACCTGACTTACTGCAGCTGGACAGTGCTAATATGTGCAGAAATACCCTTAGGTCCGTACACCGTTGTTTGATGGAAAATTACAATTCCTTGTTCGGTTAAAATTATCCTCTTAACAACAATTCATTTTGCTTTATATGTAATATGCAAGTAACCTTTCATTTACTGTAATGAGTGTATAATATGGGCGAATCATGGTAGCATTGCCATAAGCAAGTTTCCATTTTTCACAATTTATAGTTAACTTAAAATGTATAATTTATGGAGCTATGTGCTCAACTGTGGATAAAAGCTTGGAGGACAGAAAAGAAAATATTCTTACTGAGGATCTGACATCCTAGAAATGCTGATGTAAATTCATCTTGGTAACAACGATAAGACTCTAGATTTTTAAAAAAAGGATTTCATCCTACACCTTGTAAAATAAGGTTATAAGGTTCACTTTCTGTACTGATCTAGAAAGTTCTTACTGTAGGATGAGATCAGAAAATATGAAATACAGTGTCTTTGGGTGGAGAACATAGCCTACAAATAACTAACAGTGGTCTACATCTTAATAAGTCTCAGAAGAGTTACATAATAGAGCTGTGCACTGGCTCCAATCAAATCCTGGACTGCCTGCCTGGGTGTGTCTCCTTCTCCCCCGTCCCAAACAAATGTTTAACTGGGGTTTTAAACCCTAATCAAGGACTGTGCAAGACCTTTGGCTGAAGGCCTCAGGTTCAAGACTGAGATCTGGTCATGTCAGGCCACTCTGAAGCATCAGATCAAACTGGATGGGGTGGGGGAAGCCATAAACAGCCCTATTAAATACTGATGGAATGCAAGTTTTTAAAACTCCCCTTGAGGTTCATAGATTTATCAATTTCCATTCATCTGATAATGCTACTTCTCTAAAACTCTTTCCCCATTTTATACTGATGTGAGTTTCTGGTTTAAACTAGATTACCAAATAGATCATGCTCATACATTACATGCATCCACACTAAAGTCAAGATGGATTCTCTCTCCTACTAAAAGACGTCAAATGCAATTTTATGAATAGTGGCTTATTCTGAGGTAGGTGGGTATGGATAGGATGGACTTGTTAGGCTGCAACAATGGGGATGCCTTGCTTCCAATAAAATATATATGGGATTTTTCGCTCTATAAGACGCACCAGACCACAAGGCGCACCTAGTTTTTGGAGGAGGAAAACAAGAAGAAAAATATTCTGAATCTCAGAAGCCAGAATAGCAAGAGGGATCACTGTGCAGTGAAAGCAGCAATCCCTCTTGCTGTTCTGGCTTCTGGGATAGCTGCGCAGCCTGCATTCGCTCCATAAGACGCACACACATTTCCCCTTACTTTTGAGGAGGGGGAAAGTGAGTCTTATAGAGCAAAAAATACGGTAATTTCTACAGCAGGGGTGGGGATTCTTTGGCCATCCAGATGTTGCTGAACTATAGCTCCCATCACCCCTGCCATTGAATATGCTTGATAGGGCTGATGGGAGTTGTAGTTCAGTCAATCTGGAGGTTCAAAGGTTCTCCACTCCTGTTGTTGCCTTGGACAAGAAAAAAGAAAATTAAGGAATGATAAATGATTTGCATTCATCCCCAGCCTCCTACAAACAAAAATAGGCATAGTACAAGTTACAACACTAACAATGATTTGCCACACGCAGACATAGAAATTCAGCTGTTTGTATCACCCAGACTTGAGGGAATTTTTATACCACACCTGTTACATTTTTTGGTTGGTTGCAGATGAATAAGAAAAAATTGCTCCACCACATGGGCAGATGCCGCACAGATCAGCTTTTCACATGTTTGCACTTCTACAAATGGCAAGAAGACTATGGAAACTCTGTAACACACCACAGTAACAAATTTAGGGTGCATCAAAAAGAGGAAAACAAAACCCTTGTCAGACTTTCCCCCTACCTCATAATTATGGCTTGCTTTCCAGACAAATGTAGTAGTGTGAATATACAGTATTGTGACAGGAAAAAGTATGTCCTGCTTAGGGAAGAAGTTTGCAGGGTTGATATATTTTTTATTTTGCTTGAGATCAGAAGGCATCGGCCATGGTCCTTTGAAGAGGAAACATCTCTCATCCTCCATTTCCTGTGAGATGTCACAGCTGTGACAGGGAGGGGTTTGTAATGGCACAGTTCGGTGCCTTCATAATTTATTCTCTCTGATTTTATGCTCTTTTAGTCTCCTGCTCAACCATCCACTAACAAGCAGTGATATTAGCCAATAAATCAAAGATGTCTGCTTGTCACCACCAGATGCCTGGCCACATCACAGCCGATTAGGAGACATACAGAAGGACAATTTCATGGCGGGAGCTCAGCAGAGGTGTTCCACTGATATTCTGTTTGATAGGAAACCAGCATGAACTGAATGTAGTAAAACTCAATAACTTTTATGCCTTGTGGCGATGGAGAACTAAGCTGAAATAAAACTGGGAAGTAAATTAGGACCCTTACCTTTATGACTATTCCTTTTATGATTTGCCATGTATCCCTTTGGTGCTTTCATGTGGGATAACACACAAATAAATCTTTTCATACGTCTAACTTAAACTTTGCTGGCTATAGAGAAACACATCTTTTAATTTTCTAAAAGGGCAGGAAGGGTGTCTTACATCAATTGGTACAAAAGAGCATCATTTATTCATGTCTCACTATCACCATAGATTATCCATTTGCCTTATCAGTCAAATGTGTAGCTAGGATGCCTAGTCTAGTTCTAAGGTAGACTTTGATCACTCTTCATTCATTTTTTTAATGATGATCACTATTATATATGAGAGATAGAGAGTCTTCTATGTTACAGAACAAAGACAGATGCCTAAATTATAGTCCACAGACATGCAGGCTCTTCCTAAAGATTCTACCACTTTTATATGATCTGCAATTGGTTCAGTTTAAAAATGGCCACTCTAAAGGTTCAGCTAGAATTCTTATATTTTTATGTTAGTCAATACTAAGCTCCACTGGAATCAACAGGACTTGCTTCAAAGTAGACATGGTTAGGATAGCGCTGCTAGTCAAGTCATAGGATAATATCCAGCTAAGTCATTCAGAGTCCAATAATAAATTTAAGTCCATTGATTTCAAAGGGTCTACTCTGAATTTGACTAAAAACGGATCTCACCTTAATTCTAGTCACACTGTATTGAATGGCCAGTCCTACTCAGAGCAGACCCAGTGAAATTAATAGGCATGACTAACTTCCATGAATTTCAGTGGGTCTACTCTGAGTAGGACTAGCGGTGAATACAACCTTAGGAAGGTGAGCATATGATAATGCCGTATGTAGAGTCAAAATATTAGTCCAGCATTCCCTAACCTGGTGTCATCATGCAGATGCTTTGTATCACAACTCCAATCATTCCTGACCACTGGCCATGCTATCTGGGGTGGATGGGAGTCGGCGTCAAACAACTAGATTGGGAAATGCTGCATTAGTCCATTTAGTCCAGTCAGGAGTGCCAACCTGGCCCCACGACTGTGGGCGCCCAGGGCCGTGGGTGCCATGCAGAGTGCATGGCTCTCGCACTGAAATTTGTGGGTGCCCGGCCCCTT
Organism: Podarcis filfolensis; assembly: GCF_964270895.1. Taxonomy (NCBI): domain Eukaryota; kingdom Metazoa; phylum Chordata; class Lepidosauria; order Squamata; family Lacertidae; genus Podarcis; species Podarcis filfolensis. The sequence goes on from NC_139605.1 coordinate 78,396,636, forward strand.
CATGTGGAATTTTGTGGGTGCTCGGGGGCCCAGGGAGTTGGGACCTATGAGTCCAGTCCAGTGTAGACTAGCAGGTCATGGTTCTCAAAAGATCTCAACAAGAAGTCTTCCCCATCACCTGCTACTTAATCTTTATAAAGGGAGATGCCAGGGACTGACTGTGTGGGTGGCCTACTTTAAAATAAATTAAACCATGACTCTGCAGAGATTGCCCTACTCTGAAGGACAATCATAAGCCATTGTCCCCACTGCAGAATGTCACCGATTAAGAGCATAAGGGAAGGCATTACCTCATCCTTTTCTCTCCCCCATTCTGTCTCATTACATGAGAAAAAAAGGCCTCATAAAAGGAAATTAATGGCAAGAGATTTAAGAACAAATGCTTCATGTATCGTATAGTCAGCTGATAGGATTCACTGCTGTAAGGTAGTAACTGAATCAAACCCTGGGCAGTTTTACAACCATGAACAACACTTTTATGCTTTTATAAGAGCTAAGTTATGGAAGCTATCAAAGTTGATGCCGCCAGGTGTCATCCAGTCCGCTACTGAGGTCAGGAATGAATGACTCCCTTGCTTTACTTATGTAGCACCACCAAATTAACTGGAATTATTATGCTTCTTTTAATTACTCATCCAAAGTGTTGCCCAGAACAAGAGTCACAAGATCCCCAGGCTGGTGAGACAGCAGCTCTCACCTCAAGAATAAACCTAAATAAGTTGAGGGTTGTCCTGCATTTCCAAGGCATTCCCTTCCTATTGAATTAATAAAGTTCTGCATCAGATATTTGACCTATATAGTCATATGAGACATACAAAAGGACTCAAAGGAAAGCTTTTTAAAGAAGAAGAAGAAAAGATCAAACCCAGCTATGGAAGCTTTGCAAAGCTCCTGATGAAAGAAAAGCCAAAAAGTAGTATATAAAATCACCCCATTGTTTAGAAAAAGGTGATTCGGGAATTGCTGTTTATCTTTTCACGTAAGGCAAGTACAGAGCAGGGTCAATAATGTTAGTGCAGTTCAAAGACTTCAAAAGAGACTCCCCCTCCTGCCCTCTGTATGGAATAAAATGGAGAAATGAAACTCATTGTCACAGATGTACAAATCACAATTAGGTTCAAAAAATAGACTCACAGAAAGATTTCAAATGAACTATGCGTGTTCAATATAGCTTCAGAGTTAAATTCAGTGGATATATATAATAACTAGCCAGAGACTCAAACATTATTATTATTATTATTATTATTATTATTATTATTATTATTATTATTATTTAGTATGTAGGACATGGATGACGCTGTGGTCGAAACCACTGAGCCTCTTCGTCTTGCCAATTGGGAAAGGTTGGAGGTTCGAATCTGTGTGACAGGATGTGCTCCTGTTGCTCTGTCCCAGCTTCTGCCAACCTAGCAATTTGAAAGCATTCCAGTGCAAGTAAAGAAATAGGTACCGCTGCGGCAGGAAGGTAGACGACATTTCCGTGCGCTCTGGCACTCGTCACAGTGTCCTATTGTGCCAGAAGTGGTTTAGTCATGCTGGCCACATGGCCCGAAAAGGTCATGTAGACAAACGCTGGCTCCCTTGGGCTGCATTTTGCTTTTTAAAGCAGAACTGGCTAACCTGTGACACTCCAGATGCTGTTGGACTTCAGATTCCATCAGCCCTGACCCTCACCTGTGCTGGCTGAGGCTGATGGGAGTTGGAGTCTAACAATACAGGCAAAAACCTGTTTTAACTGGTTGTGATCTGCCTTGGGGGCCTTTTAAGACCAAAAGGTGGGATAAAAATATTCTAATTACTAAGGAATTGAATAATCTATGTATTAAAGAGATAAGCTTAATATGCATAAAATGTAGTGTTTGTATTGTGTTTGAAAACATTTTGCAAAGAGAAGTTTGATTTAGCCATGGGAGGTTTCACTCTGGCAAATGCGGCAGAAAAGGGTGGATGTTTCCATTTCAGGTTAATTGATGGCTCACCCTGAAACTTGAGTTGCACATCTCTCACTGCACTAAGGTGAAACCTGAGACCTTAGTGTCTTTATCGGCAGTGGAACCAGTAGTAGTGGCTATACTTTGCACTGATGAACAAGCAAGTTGCTTAGGATCTCTCTCTCTGGCACCAGAGAGAGGAAAGTTAATTGAACAAGACTGAGGACTTTAACAAGCAAGCAATGTTGTTCTGTCTTCTTTAAGAGCAATGTGTTACTTTGCATTTTGTAACATTTATTTTTAACTATTTTAAGACTGCCTCCAGTAAAGCTTTCATTTCTACTCTGGATCACAAGGTCTGGATGAGGGATTCTGTTGCAGAAACTCTAATGCTACGATTGTCTTGTGAAGTTCACACTTCAACTCCAGTATTTGGTACTTGACAAAGTGCAGATAGATTACTGATGTGACCAAGCAATGCAGTTCTATATTGTTATATTAGTTCCATGAAGCGATAGCGACAGCAACAAGACTGCTGAGTTCTGTTCTTGACTGCTCTGCCCACATCCTTTCTGCCTAGGTATGTCCTCAACCTTTTAAACACATGGCAGAAGGTACTTTCCCTGTTTTAAAAGAATTCGGCGTATTTGTAAGGTGCCCAGAGAAGCTAGGCTAACAGCTGCAGTGAAGGAAGAAGAAAAAGAGAGAGCTGTTGTTCTGCTGGATTGAAAAGTGGTATAACTGAAGCTTCCCTTAAGAATTCATAATACCATTTCCCACAAGCCTGTTCATTTATACAGTCAAAAGCCTTCATGCTGCTATAGTATGCTGGAAACCAGGCTCATAAGTGATCTTGGGATTTCTAGCTGCCCTCTTGGGAGGAAGCAATTGGACTAGTTCAGAACAGAGCAGTGCTAACCAGCTGTTTGCCAGAGATTCAAGCCCCTGTAGGCTTGTCTGAAAAGTGCAAGCTTCTCTTTCATTAATGCTGCCCCCCCACCCCCGACAAACAGCTATGCACCTGGCTCTCTATAACTTTGTTAGTTTAAATATGCTTACTCTTTGCTCCCAGAGCTGTCTCAAGAAGCTGGCGTGTGTGTGCATGTCTGTCTGTGTGTATAATTTCAGAAGCTGAATGTAGTGGAATATATTAAGAGAAAATGAGAATATTAGGTCTAGTCTTGGAAATAATGGGTGTCATTTAGTACACAGACAGTCCTTCAATTAGTCAGTTTAGCAAACCCAAAGGTTTAACACAGCTGTGGTGCAAAGAAAATATTCTTTATAAATCCAAGTGTGCACAGATAGTTTGCTAATGGGGCAAAGCTAATATAAATTAATGCACAGTAATGGGCTGATTATCAGGTGAAAAGCAATTGGTATGTATGCATTCCATCATGAAAAGATACTCCACACGTCACAAGCAATTTTTTCAGCAGCTGTTTCCCAATAATAAGATGCACTTGTACCACAATATCGACAGTAAGGCATAAATTAACTCAATCACCATAAATTAACTTACTATAAGCTTACAGTTACCATTAAGTCTATTGTTTGTCACAAGTTAATCCAGCTGCAAATAATTTGTGGCGCAAAAACAAAATATGTATTAGAAGCTTTCTGAAGTACTGGACTTAAATGTAAAACTCTGTGCTATGGGGTTGAAGTGAAAATTAAACCACAAGTTTGCATTCTTAAATCCTACAGAAGTTGGATAATGGAGAAGAAAGCAATATAATGAGCAAAGTTGAATAAAGTAGTTTAAAAGTAATCAATGAAACTGAGATCCCAATTTGTGCATGTATTTCTTGAGGCCTATGCTTTAGGATTACAGTGGTACCTCGGGTTAAGGACTTAATTCGTTCTGGAGGTCTGTTCTTAACCTGAAACTGTTCTTAACCTGAAGCACCACTTTAGCTAATAGGGCCTCCTGCTGCTGCCGTGCCACTGGAGCATGATTTCTGTTCTCATCCTGAAGCAAAGTTCTGAACCTGAGGTACTATTTCTGGGTTAGCAGAGTCTGTAAACTGAAACTTCTGTAACCTGAAGCATCTGTGACCCAAGGTACCACTATATATGCCTCATTTTGCAACAAGAAGCGTGGGACACATTTGTCCAGCAGTGCTGTGGCCCACAGTTTGCAGCAAAATACTGTGCAAGATTTTGCCTGTGTGATGGGATCACAGGAAAGAGCTTTCCCATGAGCCCTTGCAAGGTGGAAGGGAAAGCCTATACAAGGCTATTTCCCATGGAGCTCAGGGCCATTTTGCCTTGAGAGCTTCCCACCAGCCTGTCATTGGGTTAGAGCATTTACTGAGCATTTTTGGTTCACTGGTTGACAGGGCTAGAAAGAATTTTTCCCCTCTTAACCTCACTGTTCCTTGGTTGGGGGTTTCTTCACCTTTCCCTCAGTGAAATTATGGTCTTCCTTTGTTAGGCAGAAGAACATTGTTTGTATGAGGACAGAAATGGCATTGGGCTGGATCAACATAGTATAGGGAGACGCCCCATAAGGAGCCTGAGGGGGGATTGACCATGGCACCACCCAAGCTCAGGTTGGGTTATCTGCACCCTGGTCACCCAGTGAGATCTTTCTTCCTTGGCTTGTACGGGAGTTCTCCTCTCCATCCTGGTAGCTCACCGATAAGAATTAAGGAGCATCTGGTAGATTTATAGTCTTTTTATTACAGTATCATGTTGTGAATACAGATCGGCATCCCTCTGCAAGGATCGGAGTTGCTCTACAGCAAGAAGTGCGCCAACGGGAAGTCCACTCCCTCTTGCTTCTCCTTTGTTCTCTGACATGCTCATACCTCCTAGATCGGGGGTGGGGGGAGGGAGGGAGCCCCCCCCCTCAATTGATGTATCGCCCAGCTGCCTCCCTCCTTTCTGATGCTTAGCTACTATCTCAAAGCTGGGCAGTTCCTGTCTCAACTGTGCAGCCTTGGAATCTGCCTGTCTCTCTGTTTCATGAGACTCTGGAAACAGTATGTGGGGGATATTCCCCCTCTTCTTCTGTCAGAAGCTGATCTTCCTGCGATTCTATTCCCCCATCTCCCAATTCAGAACAGCTCCTGACACCCAACGGATCCATTCCATCAACATGGGGCTTTTGGAATGATGAACTGATTCTGGCCCCAATGCCATGCCAACCCTTACCCTGCCTGCTGCTGTCCATAAAGATCTGGCCTGAATTTATCCCATCACAGTTATACAGTTGGATTATTTGCTGCTTCCTGGGTCACATAATGTGCTTGCCTGGGCAATATCTCTTTATATTCTTTGCTCATTATTAATACTAATACTTTTGAAAAGTATCTGGCTGCTGTGTTTGCCACTGTCTTTATTGTACAGTATTTCTTCAATTTTAATGGGCTATTTTTATTTTATTTGTATTTATGTGTTGTAAACTATCCTGATTTTTTTAAGAGAGGGATATATATATATATATATATATATATATATATATGTGTATGTTTTTTTTAAAAAGACATGAAATCAATAAATATACGGATAGGTAATACTGGGATAAAGTTCCTGGTTGTATTTTATTATGTAACTGCTGTGCATTAATCAGCACACAATTCTGCATTATTTAAAATTACAGTTGTGTGCACAAAACACCTGTAACTTGTGTTCAGAACCTTCCATCAATTCTGCCATTTTAAACAACCCATTTCCAAAAGTTGGGCTATTCACTGATTTGGCAAGATTTGCAAGCAGACTTGCCAGGCTCTTTGCAGAACAAAATGATCAAACAATCCCATTTGAACTGAACAAGTATTTGTTTGTTATTTTTCTAAACTGCACGCTGTCTCACAGGAACCCAGAGCAGTATACAAAATAGATTTAAAACAACCATCAGCAATAAATTAAGACTTGCTAAAACACTATAACAATTATAATCAGTTCACTTCAGTTCAACAGCAGACGGTGAAATAGGGTCTAGGAAAAAAACATAAGTTACTGAAGACGACAATGTGGAAGTATCCTCAGATGAGCAAAGCATTAAGTTAATGGGGAAGATTGCAGATATATAGTACTTATGCAAGCCCTATAGATTAAATGCAGAAAGGTCAAGAATAGGTTCACCTGCTAAGTCCTCAAACCCTGCCCCAATTTGAAGAGAGGTTAAGGCTGTGTACAAACCATACGTTTCAAGCGCATTATTTCCCCCAGAGAATCCCAGGGAATGTAGTTTGTTATGGGTGCTGGGAATAGTTTTTCTGTGAGGTGTAACCTACACTCCCCAGCATTCTCTGAGATAAGCCATTTGATTTAAATGTATGGTGTGTATTCAACCTCATTCTATCCAGACCAAATGTCTGTCAGATTATGCTAAGATTTTCTGTATATTTAGTCTCAGAATAATCCATACCCTAAGGATTCCTTTGATGTAAAGGAACATCAATATCATTGGAGACATGCATGGGGGAAACCCATTAAATATAGTATACTGTGTGTGTTGCTGGTTCACCATGCTGAAATGAAAACCGAGATCATTGCACTATGCTTCCCTGAACATTACATGAGCATAACTGGATACTTAAAGTAAACAGGTCTCCTTTTTGGATGAGAGCAGCTTCCATGCAGCTGGGAGAAAGGTTAAATGACCCAATCATGTAGATGGGCACTGATGGTTAAATGGTCATGTGCTTAGGTCACTTAAACCTCTCAGCTGTGTGGGAGCTGTTCGAAGCTAAAAGGCTGTGAAAATGTCTAAGGGGCACTATAGACAATTTTCTTTCTATTAATAATCACTGTGTGAGACACTCAGCAATTACACATACTGAAGGAAGCTTTTATGGACCATAAAATTATACAGCTGTCAATAGGTTTTATCTATGAGGAGACAAGTAGGACTCTTTCCTCTTTGTTAAAAGTCAAGATAATTCATGACATTCATCGTGAGTCAGCAACTTAGTTTTTGGTTGTTCGGATGTGCCGTGCTTGGTTACTCATTGTATTTTGAAATGAAAACTAGTGAAGAGAGCCACTAGGGATTGAGTCTGTTTCTGTTAACAGGAAAACTATTCTGCACTATATTTGTGACTAGTCCAAATGTCATTCACTTTTCCAGTGCTACCTTAGGAAACTGTGCTGTGTCTAACAGCAGGAATGGGGAACCTATGATTCCGTAAAGGTTATTGGACTAAATGTTATGTATTGAAGTTCTCACCCTGGGCCAGCAGGGGGATACTGTAGATAGTTATGCAAATGAAGGATCAAAAGTGACGTTTAGTGATTGGATAGTTTGTATGCAAATGAAGGATCGAAAGTGATGTTCAGTGATTGGATAGTTTTAGAAAGTTGCTACAGTTACATTGTTCTGGAGCTCTATATAAGCAGGCTGACTGAGCTCCTCAGTTCAGTTCTGTTCTGGCCTTTGAATAAACAAGAGCTGTTTGAAGAATCGCTGTGTCGTCTGATATGTTCGCCCACAACTTAACACTAAAACTCAGGGATGATGGCAGCTGGTCCAACAACATATGGGATAGGCTTCTCTGGTAAAAATATTTTTTAAAGGGTTTTGCTCTTTCCGCCTTGCTTCCAATCCAAGCAATAGTGTTTTTTTGTTGTTGTTCTGATTAGAAAATAAGACTTCATGTGCTGTAGCACATGGGACATGGTTCCAGCCACAGCCCTTGACATGGAGAAAAACACCTTGCCAGGGGCTAGGAGTGCTTTTTTCTTCACCTGGCTTGTTTTTCTGAATGGAGATGAAATGTTTCAGTTTTCATTTCTTCCAAAGTCAATGCACAGAACAAATGGGTACATGTTTAAGTACTCCCTTAGTACCCTCTGGGTGAAAGGCTTGATGATAGGACGGGCCGGATGGACTGACTTCCAAATACTACAAAGTTTTGAAGGAAGGACTGATACAACCTTTGAAGGAAGTCTGTAATGAGATTATGGAGGGGAGAAGGGCACCCGATACGTGGAGAGAGGCCTACATTACACTTATACCAAAGACAGAGACTGAAAAGACCCAACTGAAAAACTACCGACCCATCTCGTTACTAAATGTGGATTACAAAATTTTTGCTGATATTTTAGCAAAAAGATTGAAAAGAGTTTTGATGGAGGAGATTCATGGGGACCAAGCGGGCTTTCTCCCGAAAAGGCATTTGTCGGATAATGTAAGGACTATAATTGACATTTTGGAAAAGTTGGAAGTGAATATAAACACTAAGGCTGTTTTGATATTTGTGGATGCCGAGAAAGCCTTCGACAACATTTCTTGGAATTTTATGCTGAAGAACCTCCGGGGGATGGGGGTAGGCCAAGGGTTCGAGAATGGTATAGGTGCAATATATTCTGAACAGAAAGCAAAATTAATTGTAAATAACGTGGTCACAGAAGAGTTCAAGATTGAAAAAGGGACACGTCAGGGGTGCCCTATCTCCCCATTACTTTTTATATCGGTCCTGGAGGTTTTGCTTAATATGATTAGGAGGGACCAGTTGGTTAAAGGGATTCAGGTCGGAGCTAAACAATACAAATTGAGAGCATTTGCAGATGACTTAGTACTTACATTGCAAGAGCCAGAAGCTAGTACGAAAAGAGTTTTGGAAATAATCCAAGAGTTTGGTCAATTGGCAGGATTTAAATTGAATAAGTTAAAGACAAAGGTATTAGAGAAAAATTTAACACAGATTGAAAAAGAAAGGTTTCAGAATGAGACAGGGTTGACCGTGGTTAAAAAAGTGAAATACTTGGGTATAAACATGACAGCTAAGAATGTGAACCTATTTAAAGACAATTATGAAAAAACTTGGACAGAAGTGAAAAAAGATTTGGAGATTTGGTCAAACTTAAAGCTTTCCTTGTTAGGTCGAATCGCAGTTATAAAAATGAATGTATTGCCAAGAATGTTGTTTCTGTTCCAAGCATTGCAAATAATGGAAAAAATGGACTGTTTCAAGAAGTGGCAAAAAGATATATCTAAATTTGTCTGGCAGGGCAAGAGGCCCAGAATTAAATTTAAGATATTAACGGATTCAAAGGAAAGAGGGGGGTTTGCCCTGCCAGACTTTAAACTCTACTATGAAGCGGCAGCTTTCTGCTGGCTGAAAGAATGGCTGCTTCTTGAAAACACAGACATTTTGGATTTGGAAGGTTTTAATAACATTTTTGGGTGGCATGCATATTTGTGGTATGACAAGGTTAAAGCACACAAAAGTTTCAAAAACCATATTGTCAGAAAAGCATTATTAAATGTTTGGATTAGATACAAAGATTTGCTGGAAAATAAAACTCCAAGGTGGCTGTCGCCAATGGAAGCTAAGGCAGTTAAAAAGTTAAACATGGAGTCGAAGTGGCCAAGATACTGGGAAATTTTGGAAAAGGAAGGGGACAAATTGAGATTGCAGAGTTTTGAGAAATTAAAAGGGAAGGTGAGAGATTGGCTGCATTATCATCAAATAAATGAAGCGTTTAAATTGGACAGTAAAATTGGCTTCCAGGTGGAAAAATCAAAATTGGAGACAGAATTGTTAGAACCCAGTACTAAGAATTTGTCAAAAATGTACAACTTGCTGCTGAAATGGAATACACAAGATGAAACGGTTAAATCAGCTATGATTAAATGGGCTCAGGACATTGGTCATAATATTTTGTTTGCTGATTGGGAAAAGTTGTGGACCACCGGGATGAAATTTACGGCTTGTAATGCTCTAAGAGAAAACATTATGAAATGATATATAGGTGGTACATAACCCCAGTCAAGCTTGCAAAGATTTACCATTTGCCTGATAATAAATGTTGGAAATGTAAAGAAAAGGAAGGTACATTCTTTCACCTTTGGTGGACGTGCCCGAAGATTAAGGCATTCTGGGAAATGATCTATAATGAACTTAAAAAGGTATTTAAATATACTTTCCCTAAGAAACCGGAGGCCTTTCTCTTGGGTGTTGTCGGACAGGGGGTGTTAAAGACGGACATAACTTTCTTTTTGTACGCTACAACAGCAGCTAGAATACTTATTGCGAAGTACTGGAAGACACAAGAACTACCCACGCTGGAAGAATGGCAGATGAAGGTGATAGACTACATGGGCCTGGCAGAAATGACGAGCAGAATCCGAAACCAGGGAAGAGAAGCAGCGCAAGAAGAATGGAAAAAGTTCAAGGACTATTTAAAGAAATATTACAAAATTAACGAAAGTTAGAATGATGTTGGATTGGAAAGTAAATGGTTACTATTAGCAAGGGTTAAGACAAGGAGAATAAGGAAGATTAGATTAAATTCAAATTAAAATAAGGAAAGATTTGCTGAGTAATTGATAAGAATTTGGAATACAGAAAAGGGAGGCATGAGGAAGTCGGGGAAGAAAGGTATAAGAAATTAAGATATGAAATGGTACATGTTTTTTGTTTTGTTTCTGTTTTTGTCTGTTTATGTATTTGTTATATGTTTGTTGTTGTTATAAAAACCTTTAATAAAAATTACTTAAAAAAAAAAAAGGCTTGATGATAGGAGATAGGATTTGTGGCTCCCATTTTGATCGTTGTTAACGATAATAAAAATTCTATGTTTACAAAGGAAGGAGCAAAACCAAACAAAAATTCTCTGCACACCTAATGTGTGTCTTCATTTTCCCTACACTATCAGACATTTTATTGATTCATTGAAGTGACATGTCTTGTGCACATAAGACATGCACTCAAACCTATGGAAAATGTCTGTTTAATATAATAATATTTGCAAATGGGTCAGGCCCTAGAAGGCTCCCACAATGCCTCTTTATAATGATGGTTTCACTCAATTAACCCAGTTTACTAATTTCTACTTTCATTATAATGGAATATAGATATAGATGGATGGATGGATGGATGGATAGAAATCTCACAAGGATAAATAAAAAGCACCACTAGGGATTGCACAGCAGTTCAGTCATTTATATGAGACAAAAAAAAAGTCAAATGCCCTTTTAATAAACCTCTAAAATTAATTTGGAATTAATCTAAATCACCAAAATAGAAGGAAAATTGAAAAGCAATTAAATAAGGGAGTGCATTATTGCATCCTTAGGCAATAAATCCACCTACAATATATAAGTTGTTTTATAATGCAGACAACTCACTGCAGATTCACTGAAAAGTTATCCACACTACAACAAAAATGACCACAGAAGACTGCTTTACTGCATTTGGTCATAGTTATCTTATGAAACTTACAGGAAAGTCTTGACAAAGTAGGGAGGGCTCAGCAGAGAGCAACAGCTCTGTTATTGGTAAAGCAACATTTGGAATACAAACTTTAAAGGACAATGTACATGAACTGAGAGACAATGAAAGATTTTCAGATCTTGCAACTTGGCCACTCCCAGACCAGGACCTGGGAGACCAGAGTTCAAATTCCGATTGAGCCATGAAGCTCACTGGGCGACCTCAGGCCAGTCACTGTCTCTTAGGCTAACCTTCCTCGCATGATTGCTGTGAGGATGAAATGGGGGTGGGGAAAACCATATACACTACCTGCAACTCTTTGGATGAAAAGTAGGATAGAAATATAATAAATAATAATGGCATTATTTCTTTCCAGTGTAGGTGGACAGTATAAGGGCACTTAACGGCATTACCTTGGAAGCATGGGAATGGCTTCATTGTGGCTCCTTCCATGCCATCCTGGTAGTGTCATATAAAACACACTTAAATTGGAGAGTTCCATAATGTGTCTCCTAGGATGCATCAACACTGACCTGCTTAAAGTTATTAGAATGATATTAGATATATCACTCTTAAATGTCACAGGGCATACAGTGGTACCTCGGGTTGCAGATGCCTCAGGTTATAGATGTTTCAGGTTACAGACTCCGCTAACCCAGAAATAGCACCTCGGCTTAAGAACTTTGCTTCAGGATGAGAACAGAAATCGTGTGGTGGTGCTGCGGTGGCAGCAGGAGGCCCCATTAGCTAAAGTGGTCCCTCAGGTTAAGAGCAGTTTCAGGTTAAGGACGGACCTCCAGAATGAATTAAGTTCTTAACCAGAGGTACCACTGTACATGTAAAATAAAGCATTTCTTGCCTTTGTTTTTTTGGTCAAAACAGCTGTCTCCCTATTGCTGGTTGCACTGCAGTGCTCTCTGGTGTCACATTTTAATAACGCGTTATGAACGTAAAAAGTAGGGCGCCATGTGTCCATATGGTTATCAAAACAATTCCTTAACCCTTCCTTAATGTTAAAAACCATGAGTATAGATCTGCCCCTACCCAGTACCAGGCAAGGCAACATGATAATGGTTTAGAAACTGGCTACACCGCCAGCTCCTTCCACTTTCTCTGAGCCCTATATTGGTACTTCTCTGTAAAACATTGCAGTACATATTTCACAATTTGGCCTGGAGCTTCATAAATATTTGGATGTCACCAAAAGTAGTCCACAGCAGATACCATGGGAATCAACCTAAATAATGGCTTTATAGCAATTTTACTTCTCTAGAGGTCACTAGATGTGATGGATTCTTGAGACACTGGGCTATCTCACAATGCCTGTCTCAAACACCGTTCTAAAGGTGACAAAAATAAACCACAAGTGAATGAAAGACATTGTATTACTAAGAAAGGAAGAACCACAATATTTCAATCAATGACACTTTCTAACAGGGAGGAGGAAACCACGTTCTTTGATGAATGAAAGCAAATTGTAAATATTGATATTTCTTTCCTCTAAAATAGCTGCTGCCACCTCCTTGGTTAATGTTGCATTAATATGACACAAATCACAGCATGCATTAATTTGTCTTCTTTTTGAAAATGTTGTGGCTGAATGATTATAACATGGTAAATATATGTAATTTTTTTCGTGTTTTAAAAGTATAGCAGACATTGATTTGCTTTTGTCTTAAGTTATAAGCCTCATTCAGGGCCCATCCATGTGGGACTTAATTCCCTGGTGGTCCATGGCCCAATCAAGCAGAAAATGGGGCAGAGTTTCGCCCACATCTAGGTTCTCATGGTGGTCCCATTGGTCTTCATGGGTGGGGGAAGGGAAGAAGCCTTTATAAGGCTTCCCTCTCCAGAATTTGGGGTCATTTTGCCTCATGAGCTTCCCACTGACATCTGCCACAGCGTGGTAATCAATAGGAAAGGAGAAATTGTGCTTTTACCAGAAACAGTTTAGAGGTGGAGTTGGGGGCATCTCAATGCACAGATGTACCACGGGATGCTAATTTTGTTTGTACCAAAGCAGAAACTTGTAATTTGGATTGCCGTAACGGATCTTTGTGCAATGCAATTTTATTCTGCTATTCCCTAGGAAATGCCCTCCCCCACAAACCCAAGAAATGCAACCTGAAAAACCTCCTACTTGAGAGTTCAGATTTTGCTTTCTGAGCATTTTGCCTAGTGTTAGCTCAGAATGTGCTATTCAGCAAACATAACTGCCAGTAAATTCATTCTCTAAAATATTCATGGAGAGAGAGGATACAAATCAGAAAAGAATGTGAAAACAGCCAAAGAGGAATGCATTCTTTTTGCCATTATTTATGAAATTGTATTTTTTATTGTAGACTGACTACTGCAATAAGTAGGCATAAACTTTGTGACTTTTTTAAAAAAAAAATCTGATCAATCACTTTGACATTTCAAAATGTAATACAAAAATACCTATACCTTAAATGGAAAAAACTCTTATAAACAAATAATTATCCACTGCTATATTTTTCCATTTTATTTCTAATGAATATAGCTCACATTTAAACAGATTTTAACTTTATCCTGTCCTCTTTTTAAACACCATCTTTGTTTCCAACCCCTAAATACAACAAGTTCATAGTCCATTAAGAATTGTACTTAGTGAAAAATGCCCATAAATGCTCTAGGGATAAAGGCAAAATGATGTTTCCCTTTGATGTATCCTCTTAACCTCCTTCCTTGAAATAACAAAGCTTCAGATAGGTGTAACCTGCCTTTGCCCACCTTCCTCCTACCCTAGTTAGTTGCTCCTCCACTCTCTGCTGCTTTTCTCATTGCCCGCTTTAGATTGTAAGTTCCTTGGGGTCTGTGTTTGCCTGTGCAATACTATAAAATAGACAACTGCTCTTAAACAACTCTTCTGGCTTCCAGTCTAAATTTCTTAGGCCAAATTGCTTGCATTTCCCTTTAAATCCCAAAATGGTTTGGGACCCAAGTCTCTTGATGAATACCTTCTCTCACTTTAAGGCTGTTCCAGTGTTAGAATCATTGTCGGGCGCTCTCCTCCAAGTCCACCCCACTTTCTGTAGGCAGGCTGGACTGGGCTTTCTCATTGGGAGAATATGTGTGTGAAATGCCCTCAATCAATTGGATGTCTCTCTAGAACCAGGCAAATGCCTTTGTATTTGCCCATGCCTTTGAAACACATAATCAAAAATGTTCTAAACTGATGGATTTGTAGGACTCTGGTTTCATTGTTTTCTTGTTTTTTTGCTGGTATTATTGTACCTATTTTTAAAAAACAATAATTGTTTGAGCTGTCCTGGGAGTCTACTGAAAGGATGCATATAATGATTTGAAATAAATGCAAGCTGTGATGAGAAAGGCACTGCACATTTGTTTATTTCCTGCAGCCACCAATTATCTCTCAGGTTTGGACATGGGAACCAAAATGTTCTTAGGAATCATTATTTTATACTAACATGTTTGATAATTTCGGTATATTCCTGTGCTGACAATCCCAATTATATATCCCTGTGTTCATAGCTTAAGAGACACTCAGAAGGTTAAATAAATATCTGCAAGGGGAAAGCGAATTATGATTGTCTGAATGGCACCATGGCAAGGTGACTCTTATGACAGGTATTAGTTTGCTGCATTAGATAAAACAATGATTGAATATTTATGGGAAGAATGCATTTTTCCCTGGTGTGCCATTTTAATAATATCCACCAATTCCACTGTACTCTGTGTGGGGTGGGGCGGGGGGAAATTCTCAGTATGATTTAGTTAATGGTCTAAGGTCTCCAAATTTGTAAAATTCAATCTCCTCATTCATCATTCACCAAATGTATAAATCTTTGATCTTCTCTAAGAGGAAATAAAAGAAGGCTAAAGTGCGAAGCTACAGATCCACCTTTTTCTCTCTGCCTACTGGTATTAATAAGAACTGACAAACAGTACACCAAGCGTTCACCAAGCCTGCGACAAGAGTGCAGTGATAAGCCATATAAAATATTCATTACCGGAACTTTAGATGAAGGTGATTCACAACATGAGCACCCAAGCTTTGTCAGAAATTGTTGAGAGATTGAATGCATACTTAAAGGATTTATTAAAGGAATCAGGGGGGAGAAAACCCTCTACTGCAGTTCCCATGATTGCAAAGGTTTTATGGCCGTGTATTTAATCCCCTCGCACTGCATCAGAGAAGTAATCCTGTCTTCTGATTTGTATACAAGAAGTTTCTCAATCTTTCGTGCCACTATAAAGTACAGTAGAATCATTTTTGTGCTAATGTGAGCATTCATATTAAGATTGAGTATTACAGTGATTTAAGCTACTGTCGGATATTATTCTCTTTTGCAATGAGATACGAGACGTAAAAGGCAGGCCTCTGATCAGAAAGGACTAGGTCAGAAGACAGGGGGTGTAATCGACAATCATTATACCGCTTACTTGAACATATAACAGGAAAAGTATATTCAGAAATGTCAGTCTGGTCATCTCTAATAATGTCAGTCTGGTCATCTCTAATAATCTCATTCACAGACCTCATTTGAGGGACGCTAAACCAAATTATGGCTTACTGGGACTATGTGAATTTGTGGGCTGCCAGAGAGGAACTTGCAACGACTTTGATCCTTCCTACCTCTGCACCATGCAGAACTATTTCATAGGGACCGCTAATCTGGAGCTATAGCCAAGGTTTGTTCTCCATACATGCCAATTAGCAGTTTTCTTCAATAACAGCTTGCACCTATCCTGTTTCTGAACTTGGCCATCTGCCACAGGTAAAAACTGGAGGTCACACTTTTACCTTTTACAAAATTATTTGAGCAACTCATATTATCACCTCCTAAAACCTCCTCAGTTCTACAGCATGAACTGAAACACTTTATGCTGATCTAGAGTGGGGGTGTCAGATGACCTGGATTTAGCTTGAGAAATGCCTATGGCTTTCTACGTGCTTCCCTGAACCCAAACCAACCTATTCCCACAGCGATTGTCCATTCCAGAGGCTGCCTGAGCCTAGAAGGTCCCATCCAATACTAACAGTATGGATTCACTTAAAGATGACCGGAAAAACACAACAAATGGGCCTTTTTGTTGTTCTCACCGCAAACCAAATGCCACAGATAAAAATGATTATTGAACAAGTAGCTACTCATTTAGTACCATTTAATATATAATTTCTTACTCTAGCCAACATGGAGCAGGGCATGGCTAAGTCCTATGGGGGGGGGGACAAGAAAGTACAGAAGGAAACTCACACTCACAGGCTTCCACAAATGTATTCCTTACTAGGTAAAGAATCAGTCATGAAACTGTGGCCTCCACATTTGGATCTCCCTAGCTCAGCTGTAGGTTGAGAGTTCTTCAAAGAAACTTCCGGAGGCGGCGCCATCGGTAATAGCAGATTCCCTCCAGGTGTGAGGGAATAACTCCACGGAAATCGGGTCTAACCGCGACGGCGACGCGGGGACCCTTTAGAAAACTACAGGCGGGAGAAGCCTGTGTTTGTGGGACTCAGCGGGCACCTTTAGCGCCCCCCTAACTGCGAGGGAACCCTGTAAGGGGTCCCGGAGCGAAGCGGGGAGACAGGCGCGGTGCTGAGAGCCAACTGCTTCTTCCATGGAGCGAAGCCGCACAGCCGTTGCCGGAGAGCGCTGACCTTTTTCCTGGGACAATTCGGTTAACAGACAACTACCCGTGAGTAGGTCAAGTTTAAAGACTGGGGGATTCAAGAAAAAGAGGATTAATTTGGCACTGAAACGGGAAGGCGCAAACAGGAAGTCTGCCTTCCTTTCTGTATATAGATCAAAGCAAAGACTGATTAAGCTAACGCTGGAGAGTTGGGTTTAAAAGGACTTAAATCCTAACATCAAATTAAAAGATTTCCCTCCTTGAATTGCAGGAGAGGGGAGGGAAGAGGAGAAAATATATTTTGCCTGCAAGAAAAGTGGAGGAAAAAGGAGTAAAAGACCACCACTTAATCCTTGGGAACGGACTGCCAGATTAATAAAATTGCTGTACTGAGAATCGCACTATTTATGGACAATGTAACTTTGTGACAGCTAACTCTGCAAGTGAGACACTTTTACTCTGAGGGTTACTTTGAATTTGGAACTGTTGCTTTTCTCCTTTGTAAAAGGGGGACTTTGGAAAATCGGAAAAGAGACTTTATTGTAACACCATTGATCGCTACTGTGTCCCCCTAGAGGAACTCTGAAATTGTTGCAACTAGCCAGGGGATTTTCCACTCTCGACTGGTCTGGGAAACTTCCGTAGCAAAACAAGTTTTGACTGTGGGATTGACCTTGACTTTCAGATTCCTAGATAAAGTGGCATGGCAGACTTGCTTCAGGAAAAGACAACAAGATCGGGAAAGGTTAGACAGCAGCAGACTAGTGTAACGCAGCAACGTAGAGCATCCGTATCTGCCTCTGCATCTGTATCTGCCCCCTCTGCATCAGAAGGAAAAGACTCTGCACAAGGAAAAGATCCTGTACAAGTTGGGCCTAAAGGAATGGCTACTGAAGAGGGATTCACTTCAGTATTAAATAAAATTTTTGGCAGGATTTAAACTGAACAAGTAAAAAACTAAAGTTCTTGAGAAAAACTTAACACCGATTGAGAAAGAGGTTTCAGAAGGAGACTGGTTTAACATTAGCTAAGAAAGTTAAATATTTGGGGTTTAATATGACTGCTAAGAACTTAAACTTATTTAAAGATAACTATGAGAAATGTTGGACACAAGTGAAAAAAGACTTAGAAATATGGACAAATTTGAAGCTTTCCTTGTTGGGTCAAATTGCAGCTATAAAGATGAATGTATTGCCACAAATGTTATTTTTATTTCAATCACTGCAAATTTTGGACAGGATGGACTGTTTCAAGAAGTGGCAGAGAGATATTTCTAGATTTGTCTGGCAGGGCAAGAAGCCCAGAATAAAATTTAAAATATTAACTGACGCAAAGGAAAGAGGCGGATTTGCCCTGCCAGACCTTAAACTTTACTATGAATCAGCAGCATTCTGCTGGTTGAAAGACTGGCTGCTTCTTGAGAACACAGACATTTTGGACTTAGAAGGTTTTAATAATGTTTTTGGGTGGCATGCATATTTGTGGTATGACAAGGTGAAAGCACATAAAGCATTTAAAAACCATATTGTCAGGAAAGCATTGTTTAATGTCTGGATAAGATAGAAAGACTTACTGGAAAATAAAACCCCAAGGTGGTTGTCACCAATGGAAGCGAAGGCTCAGAAAAAGCTCAATATGGAGGCCAAATGGCCGAAATATTGGGAAATATTGGAACAAGAAGGAGATAAATTGAAATTGCAGAGTTTCAAGAAATTAAAAGATAAAGTGCGAGACTGGCTTCATTATTATCAAATAAGAGAGGCCTATAATTTGGATAAAAAAATTGGCTTCCAGGTGGAAAAATCAAAATTGGAAACAGAACTGTTAGATCCCAAAACTAAGATACTTTCAAGAATGTATAACTTGCTGTTAAAATGGAATACGCAGGATGAAACGGTTAAATCTGCTATGATTAAATGGGCACAAGATGTTGGACATAACATTATGTTTGCTGACTGGGAACAGTTGTGGACCACCGGTATGAAATTTACGGCATGTAATGCCTTGAGAGAGAATATTATGAAAATGATATATAGGTGGTACATGACACCAGTCAAGCTTGCAAAAATATATCATTTGCCTGATAACAAATGTTGGAAATGTAAAGAGAATGAAGGTACATTCTTTCACCTTTGGTGGACGTGCCCAAAGATTAAGGCTTTCTGGGAGATGATCTATAATGAAATGAAAAAGGTATTTAAATATACCTTCCTGAAGAAGCCAGAGGCCTTTCTCCTGGGCATAGTCGGCCAATTGGTGCCAAAGAAGGATAGAACGTTTTTTATGTATGCAACAACAGCAGCAAGAATACTTATTGCAAAGTATTGGAAGACACAAGATCTATCCACCCTGGAAGAGTGGCAGATGAAAGTGATGGACTTTATGGAATTGGCGGAAATGACTGGCAGAATCCGAGACCTGGGAGAAGAGTTGGTGGAAGAAGATTGGAAGAAATTTAAAGATTATTTGCAGAAACACTGTAAAATTAATGAATGTTAAAATGATGCTGGATTGGAAATAAGTGGTATTTGCAACAAAGTTAATAAGAATATGCAAAAATGAACTGATAATGGATGAAAATACAGAGTTATAAAATGTTAAGATATAGAGCTAAGATAAATGAAAGAGGGTAAGGATTTGCTGATTTAATTATTTAAATGGGAATACAAGAAGGGTAGGTGTGAGGAGGTCAAAGAAACAAGCAAATGAGTTTTAAGTTATGAAAAATGGAATTGTTTTTAATGTTCTTATTTTTCTGTGCTTTTATTTTTATTTTTTATTTTATTATATGTTTTTGTATTTATGTGTTTGTAAAACTTTAATAAATATTTCTTAAAAAAAAGAGAGTTCTTCAAAGACTGCTTTGTTCAGGAAACAAAATGGACTACAGGCATTCACCTTGTGCACACAATTTAATTGGTTTGCACAGAGTTAAAACCGTGGTTTCATTTTGTGTGCAATCTTCTGTGCATATTTCAGCAAAAAAGAAAAGAAAAATAAATAAATGGAGGGGCATAGGAAGAGGGGTTTGAAATGTTCATCCATTGTTCTATCTAGTGACTGCCTAAGAAGCATTGCCATGTCATCTTGCTTACTGCTTGCCCCCTGACTGACTGGAGTCATGCAATGAGGAAGAAGGAAATGCCAACCCAAAATAACAGACAAGTGACAATCAAGCACTTGTGATAAGTATGGGAAAAGGAAAAAGAAAAAGTAGTTCTGTGGGGGAGGGGAGAGCCTGCTTTTGTTCCAGATTATCATTATCGTTATCAAAAAGAAAGTGGCATGACATACATCATAGCCACACCACATCATATAAATTCAGTTAATATGATGATGATTTCTTGCCATGATGTGTTCAAGTGACACATGAGGCCAGAAAACAGCAAAAATCCATCCTCCCCTGAAAAGTTTGTATTACAGCCTTTCATGTTCAGTGATCTTGTCAAATTGTTAGGATGGATGGATGAGCTAAACTCTCGCCTTTGAGTGATTGTCAGGTTTATTTTTAACTACACAAAACTAAAAGAACCAAGTCAATCAAAGCAACCATCACTCTGATGTTCCATTTACACTACCTGTTAATATGTTTTACGCTGAAACAGAATTCTGTATGTAACTGTGAAAGGGGTTACATAAAGACACAATTTCAGATTGAATGAATAATAAATTACAGCTTATTTGTCTCTATGATTTTAGAAGATGCATAATTTACAATAATAAATAATTAACATATGGAAATATTATAATTTAACTACTGTCTTCAGCAGTTGAACGGCATGAACACAAACATTCCTGTCTGGCTTTTGAATCCAACCTCTCACCAGAGTTTAAGTTCAATTCGATACAAACTAGCTATTGCAATTTCCAAGAGCTAATTTCTGCTTATCTTCTAAAAGTCGTTATTAAGTCTGAAAGTCTCAATTCTTGTGTATAATGTTCAAGCATGCTGAATCAAAAAGAAATGAAAACATAATTAACAGTATGCTATTAAAAATACACAGTTTCCACTAAGAATGTGCAGCCCAAATACTTGACTGGCATATACTTGCATGCTTTTTTTGCTGCCCCCTCTCTCACACACACAAAAAACCCAAAATGGACACACACACCTTGTCAATTTGCCCAAACACACCCTGGAAAAATGGGGCGGGGGGGGGGGGAATACCCTCCAACACTCTATCCATTTATCTTCCAGGGTTTAAAATTTTCCTATTAAAACCACCTGTGCTAGTGACCATCACCACAGCTTTGAAATTGCATGTAGTACTTCTTTTTGTTTCTCCTCATTGTTGTTGGTTGTTTTTTTTTAGCTAATCGGCAAAGTCGTCAAACTGCCTCCACATGAAAGATAATCCATTCTCCTTTTTTGTGCCTTCCACGGTGCTATGATATTATTAAAGACTGTTCAGCCATGACTGCATACACTGCTCTAAATATAGATACACTATAGATTTATATAGCAGCATCACAGGATTTTATTTTGAAGTCCGTTTCTAATCGTTCAGAGAACTGATAAGACCTATTAAGCAGACACCACAATGCGTCATTAGACCATTCCCAAAACTGCACTACCAGACTAACGAGAACAGAGAAACAATATGTGAATGGTGTTTGTTTAGGGTGGCAAATATTCATATATGATAGCTATTGACATCCATCTGTCGTGAGAGACAACAGAATGTAGCCCTGAGGTTGAAGCCAAACCGCTGTGTTAGCAGCACTGAAGTGACCTCCCCAGGGCGCAAGCCTGGGCAGTGTATATGGAGATCCTGGGCTGCCCAGATGACAAAATCGCCCTCTTGTTCTTGCTCATGTGACCCAAAGGAAAGCAGAACAATATGTTTGGCACCAGCTGGGCTGCAGGAGTTGCTGGAAGGAGGCATACAAGGTGCCACCCAACCGTCTTAGCAACTACACTCCGGATTTGTGTAGGGTTAGCATTTGCTTCTCCTGAAGATATCCCACAAGGCAGCAGAGCATTAGGATCAGAGCTTTCCTTTTCCTAGATGCTCTACCTTCCCAGGTTGACAAGCTCCTTCTATCTCTCTGTGGTGATAGCAATTCTGAAGTTTTAAAACACTTGTTTAATACTAAAAACAAAAAGGGAACTTAATGATTAAATTAAAAAGAAATATATGAAGAAGCATAGGAAAGGAACATAATGGAATCAGTGCTGGATTTACATATAAGCTAAACAAGCCATAGCTTAGGGCCCCACTCTCTTGGGGCCCCCCAAAAAAATTAAAGGAAAAAAACCCTGGATGTACTATTACAAAATATAAGATAAAAAACAAATAAAACCTACATACAGCAACAGTGTTTTGTGTTGTGTAGGCTTCTATGATGTGAGTAATGGGCCCCACCTTCTAGCCTGCTCCCTAGAATATCACTGGTTTGCTCATTTCAATATATAGGGTGCCTACATTTTAAGTTAGAGCTTAATAATTATTTCACTATTAATATACTTCTTCTTAACTGTGTTTCAGTTCAACAATTACTTTGATAAAATACATATTTTGTTATGTGCAAATGGCTTTAGATACCTATTAGGTCCATAAATTACCATATACTGTATATTCAACACAAAAAACAGCGGCAATTTGTTGTTGACAAAGGACAGCTGGACATATAAAGGGCCCCATTACCTTCAGTAGCTTAGGACCTCATCAAACCTAAATCCGGCCCTGAATGGAATGGAATGGATTTGTGTGAACCCCTGTCCCACCACCACTCCCCTGGCTCTGAGCCTTCTTCCCTTGGTGGTCCTCCAGGTGGTTGCGTCCACCATTCCTCTGCGTCCAACTAGTCCATGATATCATGCTTGTATGACAGACCTTTCTCCTCCTCCTCTATCTGCGTGCATCTCATGCCCTCCTCAAATCTGCTTCAGAAGGTTTGTGGAACACTCAGAACAGATTTAGGGGGACACAGGCAAAAGACTGGGGTGGGGGGAATCTGTTGCACAAATGTGAATCCTTCCACTTGTTACTTAGCATTACATTGGATACAACCCTTCGCCTTTTATTAGCTATACTAGTATATGTTACAGTAGATCTTATTTTTACAACATATTTATTACGTGGGATTTGTACAGGTAACTTTAAAAACTCTTCTGGGATGCAGAAACACTTTTGGGATGCTGCATATTAAGAAATTAAGCAGTTTCACATCTCAGTTTATTTTATTTTTCCTTTCATTTATGGACCACCCTTCATCAGTGAGGATCATCATTCATTATAAAAAGTAAAATACAACCAGTATCAATTCAACAGCTGATTGATAAGGTGAATGTATGAATCTCACAATTTGTTCCCTTTTAATTTTGTTTGTACAGAAGTTTTATCATTTTATTACCCCCCTTATATCACTGTGTTGTTTTAATTTATGAATTGAACTTCAGACACTACCAAGGATGCATTAATATGCAAGACTACAACTAACATAAATAGAAATACCAGTGTGATATTTTAAGAAGCAAAGCTGTGGTGAAGATTATTGTTGATATTAAAAATGCTTTCTGTGTACATTTTTTTTTCTGTCTTCAGGTCCCTGTGGATTGTACCCCTTGGCTATAAAATCCATGATTAAATTATGGTTTACTTCAGCTGCATGGAGTAGGCAGGATTAGTTGCCTAGAGCATGCCTACCTATGCCTTGTAGCATAATATCTCCCAATTCTAAGGCTTAGCAATACTAGAATGTAATGAAAGCTCTACAGCAGTGAGAGACACACACAAGTAAATATCCAGAAACTGTAGAGCTTAAAATATAGGTCCTTCCTACAGCTACCCTCTGAATTAGGTATCACAGCTTTGACTGCTGTTATGCAACCAGTTCTTGTACCTACAAAGCAAAACCAAAATAGCCACCACCACCCCATTTTCTGCTATGAAATCTTTCTCTCTACAATATCCATAGCAAGCCAACCTGCATTGTTTCCTTTTTCCCTTTCCTTCCATCTAGCAAGGAATAAAGAGATGAGCACTACAATTCGCACCTTTGTCCCACTTTGCTGGGTTAATTGACAAGGGCTAATCAATGATGCTGGAACGCAGGTGGTGATGTGGGTTAAACCACAGAGCCTAGGGCTTGCCAATCAGAAGGTCGTCGGTTCGAATCCCCGTGACAGGGTGAGCTCCCATTGCTTGGTCCCAGCTCCTGCCAACCTAGCAGTTCGAAAGCACATCAAAGTGCAAGTAGATAAATAGGTACCGCTCCGGCGGGAAGGCAAACGGTGTTTCCGTGCGCTGCTCTGGTTCGCCAGAAGCGGCTTAGTCCTGCTGGCCACATGACCTGGAAGCTGTCTGCGGACAAACGCCGGCTCCCTTGGCCTATAGAGTGAGATGAGCGCTGCAACCCCAGAGTTGTCTGCGACTGGACCTAATGGTCAGGGGTCCCTTTACCTTTAATCAATGATGCTATTTGTAGGTGGTGTCATTGAGGTATTCAAACATATTTCTTCACATATGGGTTGATTTCCACTACTCTGCTCTCTCCCACTCACTTCGGAGGTGATAAATCCCTTGACCTAAATTAGGATTATAAACAATATTTCCCTTAGAAAATAAAGCCAATGGTTTTCCTGACTATGTAGCTGCTCTCTCACTTTCTCTGCATGCTCAGTGAGGATTCCTTTCAAATAATAATAATTTTAAAAATACAATTAGAAGCATAAAGTTAACTCACTTGGTGCACAGTTTAGTTGTGTCTTACATGTTCTGCCAGTTTAAGTCTATGTAAGATTGGGAAGTCTTATATCCCTATTGATGAGAAACCCCATAACTTTGAGGTACCTTCAACATTAAAGCTAAGGAGAATTGTAAGTGGCAGCAGCAGCTGATTAAAAGCAGCACATCTCCCTTCCTGATCATCAAAATGTAAAAGGCAAAAAAATTCAGATTTTGTTTGGAACTTTAATATGATTTTCAGGACTTTAACTGTATGTGGAAGTAATTCAGTTTCTTCTTTTTTAGATTCATATTGGGTGCTCTCAAAATGTGTTGCCGGTTCTACGCTCAATTTGAATGCTGGCCTTAATTTATTAAGTAGATTGGCCTAGATCTATTAAATACTGGCTCCAAAATTTTTTCTGCTATCTTTAGTTTGAACATCAGGTGTTGGTAAATTCTTATGTATGATTTTGGACAAGAATGCTAATTTGTTTTGTTTTTTAATAGTCTGTTCTTCCTCTTATTTGCTACCCTTGGATTTAAAGCAAGATAAGTTAAACAGATCAGATTTTTGCAAGAGTTACTTTTGTCACCCAGTGGTCACAGGGTTTTTCTTGGTCTGTCTTAGAACATGTGTGCCATATTTAAATTTGTAAATAATACCTAAATATAGGATAGCTATTTCAGCAGCCTGGTTTAATATTTTACCCACAAAGCTTTTAGATGGCAGATTTACTGGAGTTGTTTTTCAAGACAGAAGTTGCCCCTGGAGTGAGTTGCCTAATACCTTTATTATGGAGTAATTGGGAAAATGCTATTATCTATCTCAAACCTTTTATGATAGACAGATCTTAATTTGTTATTCCTGGCAATTGTGATGTTGAATTTTGTGTTACTGGTCGGTTGACAATAGATTTATTGTATTACTCATACAGCTGCAATTGGGTGAGGCATATGGCAGAGTCAAGCTGACTAGTTCTACCTGTACCACAGACCATAAGACAGGCCTGCTGGATCAGGCCAGTAACCTAACTAGTCCAGCATCCCACTCTCACAGTGGCCATCTGGATGCCTGAAGTGCACTTGCAATGATGCATGAGGACAACTGCACTCTGCCCACCCATGATTTCCAGCAACTAGTATTCAGAGGCATGATATGTTTGACAACGGAGGTAGAACATAGTCATTTTGTCTAGTAGCCTTTGATAGCCTTGTCCTCTGTGAGTTTGTTCTTGTCAACCCTGTCCACACTGAAGGTTCTAAGGCCCAGACTGGTCCATACTGTGTACAGACTTGGGGCTTAAAGAAACTTCATATATAGCTTTAATCACCAGGGAACGTAACACAGACAAAGTCTGCCCCATTATACATTCTTAGTCTCTTTCCTTTGCTCATTTCATATGTATTTTTCCATATATATATGATAAATCAAAGTTGGAACTCAAAAGCACAAGAGTTTACTGCTGTATAACCTATAAAATGGATTTACCTTGGATATGTATTCCAACAGTTAATTACAAAAGCTTGTACTTGAGTTCCAATACACAGAAAAACCTTGTTGCAATCCCAAAAAAGTTATTATGTGATGGCCTTTCATAAAGTACAGTTTAACAGAGCATAGCAGCTGGTAGGCAAAAGGCCGAAAACTGTAACAAGCAATTATATTACGGAATTTATTTTTCCCTTCCCTTTTATTACCTAAATTTATTTGAATTTTAATCTGATTCTTTTAATAATGTGTCAGGCCTGACACCCCTCTGTGGACATGAAACGCCTAATGGTCATGGATGAGGGGATCCATCTATTTAATTTTTCCTTCGAATAGTTTTAAAAAATTAATTTATCTGATTGTTCAGACTATTATATAAAAATGGTTGGATTTCTCTTTTTTTCCATTACTAATAGTCCACCTTCCATTTCTTTCTCCTCACGTCTGGTTTGATAAGGTTTCTCTAATTCTTTTACAGATAGCAGATTAAAATAAAATGGAACACAGCGTCAGAAATAAAGTTTGCATTAACTCTCAAGAGACAGTAGAATTCTAATAGAAAAATGGGCTAGAAACTTGGATAGAGTTAGAGATTTCATGCTGCGGCTTCCAAGCACATGTAATTACCCAACCTCCAATTACCATATACCCATGTGCATATGCTATATTTTCTCCATCTTTTTCCTCACCTCAACGTAAGCTGAATTCATCCCTGTGCAGGGTATGGGGGGAATCCATGTAAAAACCTGCACCTAGAGGCCAAATTACATCTATCTATTATTTATTTTAATTACACGATTTGATTATGGGTGCATTCAGACATGGGGAATCTGGCGTTAGTTTTCCTGATTATGTTGCTAGCGCTTGTCTGCCATCTTTAACGTTTCATGCACGCTGCTGTACCTGTTGTGTTATGGAACGGTGGCCTTTTCAACCGATATACCAGCATGCCCTGCTAAATTTCATTCCCACCAAGTGGGCGTGGTATGGCACAATGACAGACGCCACTGGAAAATGTTGTTATTTCTCCCCTCCCCCTTCTGCACATGTGTGCTTCTGCTCCCCAATGATTGCTCCATGGAAACAACTGGAAAGAACTGTATGCCACCCCAAATTTCATCCTTTTCCTCCTGCACATTTGAAACATATTCTCTGCAAATAATCATGGGTGCTGTCGTTTACCCACAACAGACCTACATTTTCCAATACCCTTAACAAACTACACTTCCTCAGGCTTTTTTGTGGGGGTGCCAGGTGTCCCGTTGCCCCGGGTGCCGGAGAACAGAGCTATGCCCCTGTGGGTAATATGCTTTAGACAGAGAATCAGAGGAATCACATTTTCCAGAGTTACAGAAAATGTGTTTTCCCTCCATATACAGTGGTACCTCGGGTTACATATGATTCAGGTTACATACGCTTCAGGTTACAGACTCCGCTAACCCAGAAATAGTGCTTCAGGTTAAGAACTTTGCTTCAGGATAAGAACAGAAATCGGGAGGAGGCCCCATTAGCTAAAGTGGTGCTTCAGGTTAAGAACAGTTTCAGGTTAAGTACGGACCTCCAGAACGAATTAAGTACTTAACCCGAGGTACCACTGTATTATGTTCTTAAATCTCAGGACAGACGCAATAGCAGGTAGAAAGTAAAAAGGGGGAGATTGGACTCTGTAAGATAAAAACAGTGTGTGATCAAACATTTAATTATTAAATACATAGTGGGGCAAAATAAACTAGCCAAGGGCAAAAAAGTCTAAGACAATCCTAACAAAATCAAATTGTTGTCTTCACAGTTGCACAATTGTCAGAGACAACCCGGTAGACCTTTGTCCTTGGTTTGATGTAAGCACAGAAATAATTAACAGCAATGCTTCACCACATAAAGTTCCACTACAGCTTGTGTTTTATGATATGCAAATATTACAGAGGCCACAAGTTAATTGTGCCATTATCACATGGGATCATGTGTTAATAAATGTGTTCAACCCCACCTTTCCTTATCCAATTTTACAGAGAGTAAGACTAATTCATGGTTCTCCTGAGGGTTATGTAATTTAGCTAGTATAACCTACTATACAAGCTACAATTACAAAGTGATACACTACAGCAGGATTTAGTTTAGCAGCTTTATTTGCCTGATCTTTAATTTTTCACAAGTCGACACATTCTCCAGAACTATAGCAGAAAGTTCCAGATAAGGGAGGGCTAAAACTTTTAAATTTCACATTTGCCTAATGCAATAAAATGCTTTTCAAATCACTAAACTCTGCCTAGAGACTATCAATCACTTTGGGCCTCCCTAAAATTCAGTAAATTATGAATCTGAAGAGATT
Source organism: Podarcis filfolensis (assembly GCF_964270895.1). NCBI lineage: Eukaryota > Metazoa > Chordata > Lepidosauria > Squamata > Lacertidae > Podarcis > Podarcis filfolensis. The sequence continues at coordinate 78,424,841 of NC_139605.1, forward strand.
ACAACTGTCATCTTCCATCTTTCACTCTGCAAAAGATTCATATTTCAAACTTTGGTTATCTTTGCATACAGTTTGATGCTATATTGTCTGCCACCTACTAATCGTGATTGGGGAGGAAGATGAATCTCCCAGAGTCAAACATGCATTTTTCTCTTATCTCGGCAGCACAGTTTTCAGTTTTCAGTTAAATCTAAAACTGTACCCTCCTTTTGAAAATTCTACTGTCAAGGAGGTACGCACACTACATCAAAAGAAAGAAAGAAAGAAAGAAAGAAAGAAAGAAAGAAAGAGAAATGACTTTGGAATTAAACTTTATGTCCAAAGATATCAGCCATTCAGATTTCTGTGTTTTGTATCAGAATGCCTCCAGAACTTTCAGTATTATGCAGGATGGATTCAAGGACATACTGTAAATTTAGGTTTGCACAATTAAAGGAGATAAAAACACCCTGTCACCCTAGCATAACAAACCCACTTTTTAAAAAAGAATTGGGTTCCTTTTTTGTGGTTTGGAAAGTGGTGAGGTGCATTGAAAAGTGTGGGATAAAGAAATGATTAACAACATGAATGCAGGGCAAATGCTTATTGCCATATAACTACCCTGCAAACAAATCAGAACAAATGTTCAATAAAGACCAGATATAATCTAAATTCCATGTATTTTTGCGCAAGCAAATCAGGATGAAAGCTCAGATTGCTATGACAGCTCAGTCGGTAGAGCATGAGACTCTTCATCTCATGGTCATGGGTCCGAGTCCCACACAGGTGGAAAAATTCCTGCATTGCAGGGGTTTGGACTAGATGACCCTTATGGTCCATTCCAACTCTACAATTCTATGATTCTATGACCTGCCAAGTTCTCAGATACTGCAATCCTCCGCAAGCTTAAAGGTAAAGGGACCCTTGACCATTATGTCCAGTCGTGACTGACTCTGGGGTTGCGGCACTCATCTCGCTTTATTGGCCGAGGGAGCTGGCGTTTGTCCGCAGACAGCTTCCGGGTCATGTGGCCAGCATGACTAAGCCACTTCTGGCAAACCAGAGCAGCGCACGGAAACGCCATTTACCTTCCCGCCGGAGCAGTACCTATTTATCTACTTGCACTTTGATGTGCTTTCAACCTGCTAGGTTGGCAGGAGCAGGGACCGAGCAACGGGAGCTCACCCTGTCGCAGGGATTCGAACCGCCAACCTTCTAATCGGCAAGTCCTAGGCTCTGTGGTTTAACCCACAGCACCACCCCGCGTCCCCTCCTCTGCAAGCTTACTTGGTAGTAAATCCCACAATGTTCAGTAGAGCTTACTCCCAGCTGAGTGGGCATAAAATTGCATTATAATACACCTAGAGCCTGCCAAAACCTTCTGTAAGAAATGCTTCTCTTATTTATATAGTCTTTTTGTTTTGTGTCTTTTCTCATAATTTTTCAAAATTAAGGAACCTCTAAATTCACTTGCCTTTGGCCAAATTTCTCCGACAGCCTCAGCTCAGAATACCAATGTAACATCATAAATTATATAAATGATTAATTATGATGTTACCTATTGGTAAAGGAGTCACCTGCATCTTCTGCTTAAGTATTTATTTGATGCTTTAGGTCTCAGGATCAGGCCATTTAAATCGGATCACCAGGTTTTGTGAGTTCAGCTCTTTTCTTCTCTCCCTCCCTCCCTCTCTCTTTCTCTCTGTAAAGGCTTGGTATCTCACAGCACAGTGTCTGCCTACAGGTCATTAGTTCAAAACATGACTCTGGATACTAATTCTTCGCTTAGTATGGCAAGCGGTAAATCATCTCACCTCAGGAACGTTTACAGGTTACCAGAAGAAGAAAATATTCAGCTGTCCAAAGAAGGAAAAAAATGCACATTACCTGGAAAACTTTAGCATTTTAATGCTGGAATATTGTGCGAAAATTCTTTGAAAGATGAAGTCCGTGCCAGAAATGTGTGGGCTTCAGTTTTGCAAAATATCTGAGAGTGAGAGAGAAGTGCCTAGCATAAAATGACTCTGTGGACTAAGTGGTGTGCCAGCCAAAGGCCTCCTCCTCCTCCTGTTATTGTTGGGACTTGTGAGGCTCTCAAAGAAATTGGGGTAAGCAGGACTCCCTTAAACTGCATCCCCATGCACACTGGCTTTAAAGCCCTGCTGAATTATGGGATGCATGCATAAGATTAGGTTGTTTGCCACAGAGTTCACGCTGTAACTATCCCTCAGGCTAACCTACTTTACAGTGTTGTTGAACATACTTTTCCTATTCAAACGGGCTAACTCCAAGTGCACCATCACCAGTTGAGAACAATACAGTGGTATCTCAGGTTAAGAACTTAATTCGTTCCGGAGGTTCGTTCTTAACATGAAACCGTTGTTAACCTGAAGTACCACTTTAGCTAATGGGGCCTCCCGCTGCCGCCGCACAATTTCTGTTCTCATCCTGAGGTAAAGTTCTTAACCCGAGGTACTACTTCTGGGTTAGTGGAGTCTGTAACCTGGAGTGTTTGTAACCCGAGGTGTTTGTAACCCAAGATACCACTGTAAAAGTCTAGCTTGGGACTTGTGGGATCAGTTACAATCAATTAAGAAACAGAGATACATTTCCCTGATGGGTTCCCTGGTAAACATTGTTACTGTTCTGTAACAATGTACTCTACTCTTCAGCCAGTCTAGCTTCCAGATGCCATCTTAAATCAAAGTGTATGTACTCTCAGCCATGTATATTATTCAAATAATAATGATAAATTGTATTTATTTTGTCTTCATACCTATGGCACCCAGCTTTTTGTTCGCTTGTGTTGGGCTACCAAACTGACTATTCGTTATGTGCATTTGGCAGCACTTTCTGACAGAAAAACCAATAAGACTGCTTCTGTGTACAGTGGGTTGCATTTATTTGGTGCCCTTCCACTGAGTCATCCATCAGCGGGACAAGAAGGGGAGCAATCTGCAGCAATTTCCTCTCCCTTCTGCAGATGGCTGCCCCCAGTCTGCTCTAGAGCAGGCATAGGCTAACTCAACCCTCCGGATGTTTTTGGGACTACAAGTCCCATCATCCCTGACCACTGGTCCTGTTAGCTAGGGATGATGGGAGTTGTAGTCCCAAAACATCTGGAGGGCTGAGTTTGCCTATGCCTGCTCTAGAGTTTCAGAAGACCCTTCAGAATAGTGTCAGAGGCTGTAGGGGAAAAGGAAATTGTAAGAAAAAGCCCCTCCCTTCTGATTCCAGCGGTTCTCAACCTATGGGTCCCCAGATGCTGTTGGACTACAACTCCCACCATCCCTGAGCTCTGCCCTTGCTAGCTAGGGGTGATGGGAGTTGTGGTCCAACAATATCTGGGGACCCACAGGTTGAGAAAGGCTGGATTACACTAATAGAGACCTCCACTGACGGAAACTTTCCATTAGCAGAGAGGTACCAATTGGATACAAGCCACTAATGATGCTAATTCTACATTATTAGTTTGTCATAAAGCTCCTTTTCACTGTCTTTAGCATGGACAAAGTGAAAGGCAAGGACATCATTCAACTGCCCTCTTCATCAAATTATTCCCAATTGCATTTTCGAAATATGTTATCAAAATGGTAATTCTGTGCTTTCCTCTCTGTAGATAGTCCAGTTTTCATAAAAAGTAGCATTATTGCTACAAATATATTGGGGGGAAACTATTTCAATTACTGGAAGGAATATGTAACTCCAAGTCTATTTATTTTAATTTATTCAACTGTCTCGATATATTTGTGAGCAGAACCTTTATAAAGTATGAATAAATTCACCTTGAAATTGTACCAATTGACTTTGGCTAGGCGAGGCTGTGAGAAGGAATCAGAATCACTTTTTGAAATAAACCCTGACAATGCTGATCACAACAAAGTGGCTACTCATTTATTAAACTGACAGCTCAGCAATTGTTTCAAGCAGAAGAGATGAAGTGGCCTGAGGTGTTAGCTATGGCCGGGGGTGATAGCTGTGGCTGGCTGCTTTTCTGCTAGTCACATGCTCAGAGGTGGCATCTGATAGTGTGACATTTCCTAAGGCTCCAGCACCTGCCTAGATGTCAAGCAGCTGGTGTGAGCCCTGCATCCATTTCACACTGTTATTTCAATGACTGACATGAGAGCTTTGAGAGAATACATGATAACATGCCCAGCTTCTCTTTGTTACCCACTTTCCAATCAATATCCAAAAAAAGGGGGGGTGCCATAGAAGACACCGGGGGGGGGGCACATAGCCACATTTCTCAGCTGTTTAAAATGTACATAACTATAATGCTGAAACATTTCCTGGCAAAGGAAATGAATTTAAATGGCTTCAAAATTCAGCGTTGAGAGTAGGCTAAAAAGCTAATTTAATATCCATTAGATTTATGCCCCAATGGTAAATGTTGGTGAGCACATATTTGTCTTTGTCGGCATCAATGTGCCACATATTGAGAAGACTTGCTGGCACAATGGTCAGTCGTATAAAAACACACCCAACTTATTTCCTCATCCAAAGGTCAGGTTTTTAATGATTCAAATAGCCTGACTCAGTAGATAAAGACCTAGGTTTACTTTCAGATAACTGTAATGTACTTAACATGGGGCTGTCCTGGTACCTTCTACTCTGAACAAATGCAGCTGCTGTGGTTCTGACTTGTGCTGCTTGCTAAGACGAGACTGCACCACTCACCTACTAGCTTTGCTGCTATCAAGTTGCTGCTCTCAGTTCAATTTCAGCTGATGTTTTTGACATTTAAAGTTTTGCACTACGTATCTGGCACCATAAAATCTGAAGAACTGCCTTCACCTTTATGAACCTGCTTTGAGCTTTCTCAGTTGTGATGCCCAAGATCCAGAACAGCCTACAAAGTGGTACACCTGGTCCCCTCGCTGCTTGATTTGAAATGACATTAAGTGAGCTAAGAAGACAATATTTTGCAATGGCTTTTTAAGGTCTCTGTCCTTAAAATCACAGTGGCAGCTGCTTTGGACGCACACACACTTTATATACTGGAATCATATACATGTCTGTTTAGAAGTAAGCCCCACTGAGGTTATGAGTAAGTGTGTATTACAGATTTGTTTTGGTATTGCAATCGTTTTATTAAATGTAAGGTTTTAAAAGTCTTTCATATTTTTGGCTGGGTCTCTGATGCAGTTTTTGATAATTTCAGTGTGCCTAAGATACATCATAGAAATGATAAAAGAACAATGTCAGAGTTGAGGTGTGTGACCTAAGTCATTTTGCTGCCTGAAATGGAGTAGAAAAGGCACCTCTCACCTGCCTAGGCCAACATTCTTAAAAGTCTTGCCGCACTATTCAGAAACCCCTTCTTGACTTCATCTGCCCCTTGTACGTCTTATGGTGCCACCTGAAGCAGTTTGCTTCACCCTTCAGCACAACAGAACCAGCCTTGCATTGTACCACTGGCATGCAATTGTGTCTCAAACCTGACAATACTGATAGCGGACCCTCAACGGTGATTTCAAACATTCTTCCTTCACAAAATTATTTCCTTCTACTATGGATTACCTCCGCATTGCAGGAAATTTGGTAGCATATTTACAGGTACACTTCAGACATGCAGGGCACTGTTCAGCTGCACTATTGCCTATTGGTGCCAGGTCACACCCAAAATTCACACCACAAAAGCATTTATTTATTTTTAAATCCAACAGCATTTAACAATAACATTCAGTGCTGATTAGTGTTTGTCAGTAGGCAGCTTCTGACATTTCACATAGGAAGCCTGCCAAACAAGGAAGACAAATCAGTCAAAAGTTTAATTCTGAAGTTCAAACTGCACTTTTAAAATGCAAATTTAAAAGCTGAATGCAGAATTTCTCATTCAAAATGTGAATGGTAGAATTGGAAAATTTGATGACGATTGGCTTCAGCCTGGAGGGAAAGAAGAGCAAGTAAAATCAGTGGCTAGCATGATACCTGCAAGAGGCCAGCAAGGGTAGAAAACCCCAATTTTAGATGCCTGTGAAGTCTTTGTTCACAAAAAGTTAGGACTATGCATTATGCATGCCCGAAAGGTTAAACATCTTTATGCATGTATTCTAAATTATCTCTATAACTAAGAAACTTATTTTTTGCAGGATATTATGTAAAGGTCTTCAAAGTAACCTTCACTCTTTTTTACTTTCCCTTTCAAAATGAGATCTAAAATACATGAAAGGTGAAGAAATGACTTGTGCCACAGAATATAGTATAACTTAGAAGCTGACCTGTACACTCCTTAGAGTAACATGTTACTCCCAGGAGATAACAAACACTCATTCTTCTACTTTTCTCACTCTTTTACACAGACCTGTAATTTCCCCCCCTCCCACTGAAGTTGCTGATCTTGTGTCAGGTTTCGTTTGGATGATTTTTACAGAACAGAACGTCAGTTTTATACAACTCTCAAGAGTGTCCCCAATTTAGTTTAATTGTCTTTTCCCAGGTGCCTCAAATCGACTGACATTTGTGCTTAGATGTCTTTCCTATTAAAAAAAGTGAACTTATATCCTTTTTGCTGAGGCTGACATCCCACATATATGCACTAATGAACACTCTGACAGTAGCACCAACATCATTTGTGATTTTTCTTTAAAAACTTTTTTTGCACACCGTCATTGTACATCATTATTGGCACATCATCCACTACAGAGGATGTCACTTTTCCTAGTCACCATCCCCTCTCACCAACTGTTCAGAGAGAAGGGGGCTACCGCAATGTTTCCTTTTCCTTCCTGGGCACCCTAATATGAAGAAGAATGTTGCTGATACTTAACTTGTCAAACAGGGATTTCTTTCCTGTGCACTGAGTCACATAACTGATCAAACCTTGTAACAACTACAGTCGACTTCTACTCCACACCATGTTAAAAAAAAAGGCCAAGATCCAAGCAGCCACGTTAGGTGTGCTTGAGGGCTTGGGCACAGCCACCTTGATTTTTCTATTTCTTGTTCTTTAAACCAGGGGGTGGGGAACCCTTTTGGCTCAGTGGGCCACATATCGGTCTTGCACCCTTTGGGCCAACTTTGACTGCCAATCATCTGAAAGTTTTCAAGGTCGCTTGTGCAGCACTACAGTCGTACCTTGGAAGTTGAACAGCTTACTTCCCAAACGTTTTGGCTCCCAAACGTCGCAAACCCAGAAGTGACTGTTCCAGTTTGCAAACTATTTTTGGAAGCCGAATGTCCGACGGGGCTTCTGCGACTTCCGATCGGCTGCAGGAGCTTCCTGCAGCCCATCGGAAGCCGTGCTTTGGCTTTCAAACTTTTTGGAAGTCGAACAGACTTCCAGAATGGATTTTGTTCGACTTCTGAGGTATGACTGTATTGGGGATCCCAGGTTAGGTACCCACACAGTGGAAGTTGCTTCCAATACCAGCCACCAGCCACACAGAAGCAGCTAAATATCCGAAGAGTTTATTGCTGCAGAAGATAAGGCTAAGTAAAATAGTTCTGGACATAGATATATACAGTTTGTAGGCTTTTGCAGATACCAATACACCCAGATACATACAAGTACAAAGTATATCCATTGATCCAAATAAACTCCAGCAATTCAAGAATAACACTGAATAAGTAACACCAACAGACTGATGACTCACACACTGACTAACTGAGCTGACATACATTAACCACAGAGATAGTCAGGGCACTGGGCTATTACCATAGCAATTGGCTTGGCTGAACTTGCACCTGCCATTAGCTGAACCATAGGGTGATTTACACTCATGAAGGAAAAATAAACTTTGTATCATGTCCAGTTACTCCAACAAGCACTTCCCAAACAACTGACAACCAGCTGTTTGTCTCGTACTTTGGAAGCACTGTGCAAAGATGTCATATTGGTGTTGGAAGGTGGGCATAGCTTGCCCAAAAAAGCATTGCAGGTGATATGGGGAGGAGTAGCAGACAAAATTAGGCCTGCAGGTTGGAGCTATCTAACTTTTACTTATGGGCATACAAAGAAACCCAAAGAAACCTCAAAATTACTCTGAAAACATTGCGTATGACAGTTGTTTTACTGCTTAAAAACCAAAATGCAAATGTGATTGGTATGTAATAAATTTTCATATATGTTGAAATGCCTTTAAAATATTTATATACAAACATGGATTAAAGAATGGCTTAATTACCAACTAATTATTCTCATTGCATTCTCAAAATATGGCACAATATTTGGATTAATGTCGGCCATCTCATTTTTATATGACTATCTATTCCCAAATATTTGCCTAAGCAAATACCTGCTCAGTGTGCAAATGTTAGAATGTAAAGGAGAGATCACCAATGTTTTCTCAGAGAAATAATGAAAACATATTTGATAAATTATTCATTTGTACCCACTGTGCAAGTTAATCACTCATAATGTAGCAGCTCTCACAAAACCACTCACTCTACAAGTTGTCCACTGGAAAACTGCATGTGCAGGTTAGAGGTGTAATGATACCTGAGTTGTGGTATTTTCATGACCGGTAGGGCGTCAGTTTTAAAATGCCATTCCTAGCGATATTGTTTTTAAATAAATCTAAACCCACTTACTTTTTAAACAAGATTTACATTTCATGAGTCACATTTCCTGTCTGCTTGCTATTAGTCTGTAATAATGATCACACTCAGCATTTATGTGCTACATTTCAAAATGTTCAGGCCCTTCAAGCTCATGGAATGGCATGCACCCACCAGACAAATCCTTTCTTACCACTTCACTCTTGGCTCCTTGCATGTGGCAAAAGAAGCCAGGATTCAGGACATAGCCACAGCTTCCTGTTACATGTGAACCCAGAAACTATGGTCAATGGCTTCAAAACAAGCCATGATATAAAGTCAATTTTAAACTGTGGCTTCCTAGGCTAGCCTGTTTACTGCTCACATGAAAGGAGGAGTCTGGCTTCCCATACTAGTTGCAAATGTGGCCACTGATGTTCACTGTTGTGTCATGTTTCCAGAGTGCAACAGGCAATGCAATGTAAAAGGAACATTAGAAACCAGGGCATTATAACCAGGAAGCCTAACACAATAAAACTCACATCTGAATGTACCTTATATTTTGCTGCATCAGATTAAAAGTCATCTCCCATTAGGGAAGGAGCCCCTAATCTTTCTGACTCCATTAATATTTGCTTTCTTCCCCACTTGAGGCATTTTATATATAGTAATAGTTGTACAGATTGAACATAAGCGTTGGCCTGATATTTCCGAACAATGCATTTAGACGCACCTGATTAATTTATGTTTTGGGGCTAAAGTACAGCAGACACAAATAAAAGAGAGAAAATGTGAAAGCATTCTTTTAGATACAGTATAATGCCACAAGGACTGAAACTGTCAGGCTCTGGCTATAGTGAACACGTTAACATGTGATCTGGAATTGACAGTTTGGCCAGAAGGACGCAGACAGGTGAGCAGAACAAATCACAGATTTACTAACACAGAGAATTATAAGGATGATTGGCACAGATACAGACAGTACTCAGTACTAGAAACAGCGATGGGTGAGACCACCCAGCACAATTCTGGAATGAGATCTCAGTCCGTCCGTCCCCCTTGTGCCGTTCCAGGCTTCAGTCACATCATAGTGCCAAATGACAACCTCGAGAAGTGATGAGACCTGAAGACATGGCGGCATCCGCATTCTGCAAGCTCCCCTCTCCAGTTAACTCCTTTCGTTTCCAAAAACATGGTCCAATTAATCTACTTATCTACTTTCACTATTTCTAGACTGCCTAATGACAAATGTTATTTGGGTTGTTTACAAGAAAAACACACACAAAAGCAGTAAAATACAAAAGCAGGCATTCTCCCTCTCTGTCTCCCTCTCTCTCTCTCACACACACACAACACACACAGACACACACACACACACACACACAGAGAGAGAGAGAGAGAGAGAGAGAGAGAGAGAGAGAGAGAGAGAACAAACATATTTTAAACAGTGTTATACAACGAGGAGGGGGAAGAAAGATTAAATAAACATATCCCATTATGATGCTATTAAATTCATTTCTCATTTTTGCCATGATGCCATGATTTGAAAAATTCTACTTCCGATTAGGATGAAAGCATCACAGAGTCACTGTACACTTGGATTGATGTTTGTTTGTTTGAAAAAGTGCTCTGGCTTTTCTCTCTTTTGTTGTCAAGACCTTACTTCTTTAGCCTCAGTAGTCATGGCAACCCTTTCTCATTCCAGGACCTTGACACTGCTCAAGGGTACCTGTTAGCAGAGGCCTTGTTATGTAGTCTATTTAATATTTTGGAGTCAAGGACATTTGCATATGGAAGCTCATGCCAAAAACACCTTACGTTATGCAAAAACACGTGTAACTGACCTTCTCTCCTTCTACTTTAAATCATAATTATGTCCACAACTAAAAACAAAGATGGCAGAGTAGTGTCATTTTCCTCAGCAAATGTGGTGTTCAGCTGGGTTTTTTGTTTTGTTTTTTAAAACACAGTTGCACATGAGAGCAGTTTGTTTAATAAATGCCATAGATCAGTAGGAGCTGTTAAAAGTAAAGCTTAATGGAATATTGCCGTTCCTTTACACAAAACATTCATGCCTTCTGAAATTATGCAGGGGATATTCATCAACTTTTGGAATGTGGGTGAATTCTAAGAATTTGGGGTCATGATCCCTCCTTTAAAGATGGGGTAACTAAGGGGCTTTCTTTTTTTCTTTTACTAGACTGATGAGGGCAGCCAAGTTGCAGGAGGATTCATTTTATTTACTTATATTTAATTTTAGGGAAAGAGATGGAAAGGAAAGGAAAATGCTTGGCCACGCCGGACTGTAAAAGTAGGAGCCCCCTGCTTCAAAATTAATGAATTTTGCCCTCCTTCAAGAATTTAATCCAGTGTTGTGGAAATTTTGCCCCACCCACTAAAATGTATGAAAACTGCTGAGCCCAAGATGGTAATGTGATAATAATAAAAGGGGGGCAATGAAATAATAATAATAATAATAATAATAATAATAATAATAATCAGCTAATCTTTGCTCAGAATAGACCCACTGAAATTAATGACCATGACTAGGTTAGCTCTATTTATTTCAATAGGTCAACTCTATGTAAAACTTAGTTGAATACAGTCAAACCTCGATTGTTGAACATAATCCGTTCCGGAAGACCGTTCGACTTCCAAATCATTTGGCAACCGAGGCACGGCTTCCAATTGCTTGCAAGAGCTTCTTGCACTCAAGCGGAAGCCACGTTGGATGTTCGGGTTCCAAAAAATGTTCAAAAACCGGAGCATTTACTTCTGGGTTTTCAGCGTTTGGGAGCCGAAACACACGATAACGGAGGCGTTCGGGAACTGAGGTTTGACTGTACCACCCAAATTTGTTTTAAGTGTATATTTGATAAGCAAGACAGAACTCTAGATCTTATTCTATTTTACCTCAAAACAGAATATACTTTCCATGCTAGATAAACTAGAAGGAAATATTACTGCGAGTCAGCTTTTCAGAAAATGCAGTGCATTTAACTGAACGCCAGGCACTTTTCTAGAGTAAGAAACCTACAGGATCAGACCAGGCCAAGGGTCTATGCAATTGAGCCATCCATTTCAAACATGGGCTAGAGCAATGCTTCAGGGAGCTCAGCAAGTAGGGCAGGAATGAAGCAACCTTCCCCTGCGCTTGTCATTGGTATCTGGCAATGGCTTACTGCCTCTGGACTTTGCTAGGTAGACCAGCCTCTTATGACTTATTAGAACATATAAGTAGGTAGCTGTGATCCCAAAATCGTTGCATTATCTAGCCTCTCAAACAGTGCAGAAATAACACAAAACCCCCCAAAATTATGCAGCAGCCACTGCAGGAAGCTGCAACAGAAAAGTAATTCACTGTCCTTGTGCGTCTTTGCTCCTGGAGAGCATGATAATCAAATAAATACCAAAGACGGACTGTTAGTTCTAAAAATGATGTGTTCAAATGGCAATTTATGTGACATGGGTAATAAATGTTGAATTTAAAAGGTGGGTTCACTTACTTCCCAGTTGAAAATCAATGTGTAGATATATATATGATTATACTATTGTTTGACTTTGCAACTTCTAGAATACCTGAATCCCATTCTGTAAGACACAGCACAACTGTCTCTGTGTACAATAACCAGTTCCCAATATGCTATCGCTTTGTCATGAAAAGGAGATAGAACCCAAGGACTTTGTCAATAAAAGATCAGAGCTACACAAATAGGAGCGGGCTCAGTCGACAATGTAAGGTGATATGTAGTGGAATTTTAAAGATGTACAATAACATTAATCATCAGTCCAACACCAGATATTCTTGCTAACTTTCTCATAGTATTATCATTCTACACAGTCACCTTTCGATATCATATAAGGGTAAGCAAAACCTACTTCTTTATTTCCATTCATTTTCCACTTTGCTGCTTCCCTTTAGTTTCCTTTTGCCCAGACTTCTGGCCCTTATCTTGAGGGTTCTAGGAATAGGCATGGGCTCTTCCTTGCCTATTTTTTAGGGGGGAGGGATTGTACAGTGGTACCTTGGGTTACATACGCTTCAGGTTACATATCCTTCAGGTTACAGACTCCGCTAACCCAGAAATATTACCTCGGGTTAAGAACTTTGCTTCAGGATGAGAACAGAAATTGTGCTCTGGCGGCGTAGCAGCAGTGGGAGGCCCCATTAGCTAAAGTGGTACTTCAGGTTAAGAACAGTTTTAGGTTAAGAACAGACCTCTGGAACGAATTAAGTACTTAACCCGAGGTACCACTGTATTAGATCTACCTCTAATATATGTTCAGATGTGTTTTTAGGTTTTCATTCTGTTCTTATCAAAGTGTCAGAACCACACCAAAAGAAAGTGGATTTGAAATGGCTTTAAAGTAAATGGCAAAGGGTGAAAAAAATTCATTTAAAACAGTGAAAGCATAGTATAAAATACACAGGAAATTAGAAAAGTGATTACATGAGTACATGAAACAATTATAATCAGGATACTACCAGCACAAAATAGAAATAATATGAAGCTACAGTATTTTTGTTAGCTCCTTAAGATATATAAACCTAGTACCTTCCCTCCTGCCAACCTAGCAGTTCGAAAGAACGTCAAAGTGCAAGTAGATAAATAGGTACTGCTCTGGTGGGAAGGTAAACAGCGTTCCCGTGAGCTGCTCTGGTTCACCAGAAGCGGATTAGTCATGCTGGCCACATGAGCCAGAAGCTGTACGCCGGCTCCCTCAGCCAATAAAGCGAGATGAGTGCTGCAACCCCAGAGTCGGCCACGACTGGACCTAATGGTCAGGGATCCCTTTACCTTACCTTCCCTCCAGTACAGCTAACTTAAAAGCAATAATAATTTTTCACTATACTATAAAGGCACTCTAAAGCAATACAGTCGTACCTCGGCTCCCAAACACCATGGGAGTCGAACGTTTCGGCTCCCAAATGATCGAAAACCGGAAGTGACCGTTCCGTTTGTTTAACGTCCCTTTGGAAGCCAACGTCCAACTGGGCTTCAGCAGCTTCCAATTGGCTGCCGAAGTTCTGTTCGACTTCCGAGGTATGACTGTATAGGAAAATGAAATGAGATACAGTGTGTGTGTGTGTGTGTGTGTGTGTGTGTGTGTGTGTGTGTGTGTATACATATACATGTTCCAAAGTGTTGGGATAGACTTAACTATACATTATATAAACTGTTAATAATATAAAAGCACAGAAGCAGAGTACTTTCTAGGAACCCTGTAGACAAAGCCAACCAATCACTGAAACCCAAACTAAACCCTGTTTCCTCCAACTGATTTTATGAAATGTTCCAGAGGTCCATATCTGCCAAGTCTATTGGATAAGGTCGATTGGTCCTAACTGGGGGATACTTGATTTAAAAATGGAAATTAAAAAGAGAAGGAGAACTGAAGGCATTTGATAGTGCTTGAAGAGTGCTTTTTAAACTTTGTTTTGTTAGCACACATTTTTATGGGGAAAATGACATACAGATCATTAATTCAATGACATATTTTAAAGATTTCTATAGAACATTTCCAGGCTGGGCCAGGGGGAGCGTCCCATCATTATTTTACTTTATTGTTTCGTGTTTGAATATGGGTGGTGGCATTGGTGAACCGTTCTCCATTAACCTTCTGTGTATCATGTAAGATACAGTGAAGCTATTCTTTAAATAACAGGTGGTTAAAAGATAATAGATCACAGCCACTGATTTAAAAGTCACTAATATAGAAAGGGGTCCTATTTTGGTGACATAGCACATTGTTTTTAAGTGGCAGACATGTTTCTTTGGTGCATTTTTGCTTGAAAGCAGTTTGCCTACTAAAGGCCATTACTGACATTTATAATTAGAAGGAAAGCCGAGTGTACACAAAAAGCTGACAGAGAAATATGTGTCCAGGTTGACTTGAACAATGTCCAAATCAGGTGTTCATTCTTCCTTTCAAAAGCGGTTGATTTGTAAAATCAAGAGTTAACCCAAAACAGCATAGCCTGAAGGGACTGTGTCAATCATAAAGTTGTGCACACACACATACACACACACACACACACACACAGTATAAATAGGAAGTATGTGCTCCACTTTATTTGCCTGCATGCTGTTTTCAAGGCTGTAGCTTAACCTTTACCCACTTGCTTTGTTTAGTTTTGTACTTGGATTGTACACTGCTGCAGAAAGATAACAACTTTAATAGATTTGATGTAGATTAAAGATCACTACAGAAAGTATAACTAAGCCAATGGTTAATAGGAACCTGGATTCTGCTCTTCAGAATGAAAGCAGTTTAAAGCCAAATGTAACAGTAAACTACACAGGAAGTAAAAATGAAAACAGATCAAGACATTTCACTTTTGAACAGGTTAGATAATAATAAGTTTCCTTTCCACCTGTTAACATCTGAATGTACCACAGACAAAGAGGATAATGTTCCCTATTCAGTACTGCAGAATTTACAGGCCAACACAGCCTTATTTTTGCCAGTGAATCATACCTCTTGTTAGCAAATGGTAAAAGAATTAAACCATAAAGTAGGAAATCCATTTTGTGATGTTGGCTGCATAAGCGCTACAGCCACTAAGTGGCACTAAACAAGGAGGCTAGTTGCTGCAGGGAGAAAAATAAAAGTCTCCAAGTGCAAGGTGCAGCAAGCCTGACATCAGGGGAAATAAAGAACAAGAAACATTTGGATGCCTAGTTTTGATAGCCACAACCTGCATCTTACTACTACAGCAGCAGACAAAAGAAATGCATAAACCTCAGAGGGTGCCGCCTAAGAGAAAGTCAAACAGGGGGTGCCGGTCCATTAGGTTGAATGGAGCACTGCCCCATCAAACTCAGTCTGCCCTCAGCCAGTGCCCTCCTGTTTGCTTTTCTACATCTAGCTGGCCTCCTTACAGTGTTGCCCTTGTAGAAGTTAGCAGGAAGACAGTGGCGGAGGAAGCTGCTCAGGTGCCTGGGGTGGCATGCTCACCACAGGGTCTCCGGAGTTCCTGACTCCTCCCACTCAGCCGCCCTACAACTGAGGGGGAGGCAGTGGGTTGACCCTTTGGCTAGGGTGGAGCCTGTGCATGCTCAAGCCACTGTGTCTCTCCCAGCAAAGACGTGTGGCTTGGGCGCACTGCGGGCCCCATGGTGAGTGCCGCCTGGCATTTTGTCACCCCCAACAGTGGTGACACGCGGTGCAAATCACCCCTCCTGCACCCCCTTCCTCCGCCCCTGCAGGAAGGAAGATGGGGGCAAAGCTTGAATTAGTTGACTCTGTCGGTCATTGGCTTCACCAGTGGAGATGACATACTAATGGAATGAATGATAATGGGATCAAATTCAAAAGACATATAGAAAAAGCTATTCATGGTACATAACCTCACATTAGAAAAAATCTTAAGAACAGCCAGAGTATGTGAAATATCTAAACATAACAAAAATGCTATTGTGCAAAGATGCTATTGTGCAAGACATAGCAAAAGAAAGCAAACACCACAGGTGCCACACAGCTATCTTCTTCCTCAGGAGTTGCTCATAGAGGCAATTAGCCTGCCACCATCTCTTACCGGAAGTCATCCATCACTCACCTCACAGGCCTGCAAAAGATGTGCATGGCAACCTGCAAAGGGAAATGTATGTCCTGCCAGAAGACAAGTATGCATAAATTGCTACAAAACGTACCACTTGGCATGATGATGCCATGTAAATGCACAAAGAGACAGAAAAAGCATGGTGAACAGTACTGCAGAATCAGTGATGATTCAGCATTTCTGGCTACTTTTCTGGGCAAGGAGCACAAGTGAATTGCATTCTCACTGTACAGTACAAGAAACATCTAGCCCACTGATAGGACCTGGAGCAAAGCACTTGGCCAGCTATGGAGGACTATCCACTCAGCATAGTATGAAGAGTCTCTGCTAAATGTGCATACAAAGACGAATGCCAACATTTGGACTTCTTTGTGATAAATGCCCCTGCAAAACCGGTATTGGGATTAAAGGCTTTGCAATCCTTAAAACTAATAACAATCCCAATGACAGTTGAATCAATAAATGGACCTCTCACAGTAGCAGAGGTTAAGAAAATATTTCCACATCTATCTGAAGGCACAGAATGTCTGCACAGCTACTGTAGGATACAGGTATCTGAAAATGCAAGGTCACTTATTCATGTACCACACAAATTCCCACTAACAATGAAACCTCAAGAAGAAAAGGAACTCCATAGCATGGAACAGTTAGGGATAGTTGAACAAGTATATAAAAATAGTCTGGGATTCAGATGTGGCCAATATGAAAACCTATGCATGATGGACTACTATCATTACTGTGGGATACCTTGTCTGTATAAAAGAGGTACCACTTTAGCTAATGGGGCCTCCCGCTGCCACTGCGCCACCGGCACGCGATTTCTCTTCTCAATCTGAGGTAAAGTTCTTAACCCAAGGTGCTATTTCCGGGTTAGCAGAGTCTGTAACCCGAAGTGTTTGTAACCAGAGGTGTTTGTAACCCGAGGTACCACCGTACAGAGTGCCCTCAATCCTATTTGATTGCAGTGTTAGCTGAAATTGTCCTTCGCAACCAAACACACTTTGTAGAGGAGGAGGAAGCTGTTAAGTTGTGGGCGAACATATCAGACGACACAGCGATTCTTCCAAAGCAGCTCTTTATTTGTAAGTTGGAACAGAACTGAACTGAGGAGCTCAGTCAGCCTGCTTATATAGAGCTCCAGAACAATGTAACTGTTGCCATTTTCTAAAACTATCCAATCACTGAACGTCACTTTCGATCCTTCATTTGCATACAAACTATCCAATCACTGAACGTCACTTTCGATCCTTCATTTGCATAACTATCTACAGTATCCCCCTGCTGGCCCAGGGTGAGAACTTCAGTACATAACAGAAGCTTTAACAACATTCTTATAAACCTTCCAATAGCATGATCTGGTTCGCCAGAAGCGGCTTAGTCATGCTGGCCACATGATCTGTATGCCGGCTCCCTTGGTCAGTAAAGCGAGATGAGTGCTGCAACCCCAGAGTCGTCCGCAACTGGACCTAACGGTCAGGGGGTCCCTTTACCTTTACCTAAGATGTCTTTCACAGATATTCCAGCTCCCTACCCCTGAGGAGATGCTTTTTTCTTTAAAAATATGTTTAGGGGTACTCTCATTTTGACTCAAGAAAACCAACATTTTATAGTTCATATCGGGGAATATAAATACAGTAAATGGACAAAAGTACAAAGATTCACAAAATATTTAGGGATATGCGTACCCCTGCGCCCCCGCCAAACAAAATCACTGAAGAGATAACCAGCATTCCTGAGAGATTATATAATATCCAGAGGCCCACTAGATTCATTTATTTATCAACTTATTTTAAATAATTTATATGACATCCTTTGCACAAACCACAGGTGATGAGATTTGCATTTTTATACTGCTTTGCAAACTTCTCAAAAGACTACCTTGACTGGAAAGTATATAAAAGTCACAAATAAATAATAGTAGATATAGAGGAATTGGTATTATTGTAAAAGAACAAGGCAGTATGTGGCCAGGGAAAAGATGTTTTAACACTTAATTTTCATTTGGCAGCTAAATATCCATGACAAAATGTTGTAAAAGGTTGTTTGTATAATCCCGTTTTCCCTGTTTAATAGTTGGATGGCTGCTTTAATAGCTTTCCAGAAGCAAGATGCTAAAGAGACATAAATGTACATTATCAGACTTTGAACCTGAAGGCCTCACTGTTGAACCGTACAGCATACCGAGTAAGGAAAAATTATGGGTTCTTATATCAATTATACAGGAGAGGGAAACATTTCAGAGAGAAAAAACAAGTTGAGGAAAACACAGTTACACAAATATAGCACGACTGAAGCCTTCAGGACGCTGCAGGCCTAGAAAGGTCAATCAAGTGACTATGTTGACAGCCTGTGTTCCATTCTTTGCCTCATTCAGGGAAACACCGCAGAACTCCTCACAAACTATGCAAGTCCTACCCTGGCTCATTTTCCTGACATTTTGGCCTCAATCATTTGCCCTGTCAACTGTTTAAGCCACCTCAGCTGGGAGCCTCAGTAAGAGGAGTCAGCAGTTCAACTGTGCTATCAGCAGTGTGAGTAAGGTCAAGCCTAGAAGACAGCAAATGATTGCCAGACTTTTATTTTCTCCAATGCCTTAATCCTAGCTTTGCTGTCAACATGATTGTGTTTCGAACAGAGGATTTAGGGAGAAATATAGACCACCTTGAAAAGAAAACCCCTTATCTACTGAAACTCCCACCTTATTTGCTGCTTACTGTCCTGTAACAAAATCCCCACAGCACTTATTTATTTATTTATTTATTTGACTTCCCTTTTTTTATTTACACAATTAAGCTGCATGCTCTTTACACTCAAATGAGAATAGCTGTAAAGCTGTAATCCTTTAATTGCAGAACAAATAGACTGTGCACAGTAGTTATGGTCTGGATCCAAAGAACCATGAAACTAAGGTGTGCTTCTGGGTGGGAGATTAATACTGCAAAAGTGTCATTGGCAACAGTGTGTTGCCAATATATATATGGCAAAACTGGATTAAATTGCAAAAAAAATGAGCTGGCACTTTGATGCCAACAATGTCATTTGAACACTGCAAATAACTTGCACGCGTGAACAGCAAAAAAAAATTGTATGAACAGCACTGATCCAACAAGAAATACCTGTGTGGATATGCCCTCAGTTCTGTACACTCCCCCCCCCCCCAAAAAAAAACCCCTGAACAAATAGCAGTGACCAATATTGGTCCTGGACAGATTACACTTACAAAATAATATATTATGGGCAACATCACACATACTTCCCTTCCCTCTTTTCCTTCCTGCAGCCTGAACACCCACCCACCCACCCCCGCTGCCGCCCACAAATTTGCTCCAGATGATTCCCTATTCCACCAATGGTATCCATTTTGATGGCAGATAGACATCCACAGATTTACTTCAATATTATTAGTATTATTCAGCAAGTAAAAGTACTTTCCCACTATTACTATTACTATTACTATTACTATTACTATTACTGTTACTACCACTACAACTACAAAAGTAAAAGTACTCTTTCATAGTTCATATGCACCCTCTCTGCAAGGTGAATAAAACAAACATTTGTAAAGCAATAAATGTTTTATCTGCCATGCTTCACAGCTTCTCATTGTCAGTGTGTTAGTCTTCAAACCATCAAAGTGATTTCTAGCTGACATGCAAATTAAAAATGAGTTTCAGATGTAACTAGAGTGTAAAGTTTGTGAATGCAGTGCAAAGTAATTTATCTGGCTATTGTAACAGCCTTAAGAATTTTTAAAATGAAAAATGGATTTGCATGGCGTCTTTCTTAGGAAAACAAAAGCATTCTAAAGCAGGAGTTGCCAACCTATTGGGATCCATGGGCACATCAGCAAGCCGGAGAAACAAGCCAGAGCACCACACATGTACTCTACAAACACATCACATCCAATTCTTTTGGCTACAACAGAATGCTTCTGTCAAGTGAAATTTACACAGGATCCGCAGAACCATGAAACTAAGGATGCTACTAGGTGGGTGATTAAAACTCCAACAGGGTTATTGCCGACCTAGTGAAGGTAATAATGACTGCTTCTGCAGCTCTGATAAACCCATAGAATTCTTAAAGAATAGTCAAATGGACACTAAAATTCCAATATTACATTCTCAATGTCACTGCCATAGAACAAGAAGAGGGTGGAGGTAATTGGCACTGTTGGTACCCAGGCTGAGTTGGCAATGAGTTGAGTTCAGATTTCAGAAAGATTTAGACTCCCACTGTAATTAGCAATCAGGTTCTGAGTGGACAAACTTTATTCCTTCCCAGTTCTGAGCTTTCCTGGCATCATGGGAATCAAGTCACAAATTTGTAGGGAACAGTAGCAGTCTAAAATTATGGTGGCAAAAAGCAACAGTCAGTAATCATTTTTCCAAAGAAAAAATATTCAAAGAGTTGGTTAGCTGTGAGATACTCATATATTGTATTGCCACAAGATGTTAGGCAAGCCTTGTGTTAAAAATGAGTAAAAGAATGCAAGTGTCAGTTTTTTCTATAACTCCAAGGCATTTTATCCCAGAAGTTTAAGCATGGCATCCAACTGTTAGAGGTGATTAGAGTTAATAATGGCAATTCCATGCAAGCAACAAACAGCAGTTGCTAAACCTTGATAGATTTTCATCAGATATTTTCTGAAACATTAGAAAAGCGAAAGCTGGGAATGATGAGACCATCTCATATGAACATTAATAACCAGAGATGGCACCAAGCTGTCATCTCTCCTAATTTGTTGATAACTGTGATAAATCAAGTTAAGTACAATTGACACCATCTGCCATTGTTGCAAAAAGGAAGAAAGGGGGAAAGAAGGAAAGAGAAAGAAGCAATTGGTTATTGACCTCTCCTGAAACATGAACTAATTGATTGTTTGTTATAGAGTCCACATATTCTTAACGGTACAATTGTGGCTGGATACTACCTGCCCATACTGAGTGATAACTGCTTTCCAACATGCTTGCAGTTCATTGCTCAACATTACTTTGGTGCACACAATGAAACAAGGTTGCCTGCAACCACACTGCCATAGCTTTCATTCCCAACATACAGTGGTACCTCGGGTTACATATGCTTCAGGTTACATACACTTCAGGTTACAGACTCCGCTAACCCAGAAATAGTGCTTCAGGTTAAGAACTTTGCTTCAGGATAAGAACAGAAATCGTGCTCTGGCGGCACAGCGGCAGCAGGAGGCCCCATTAGCTAAAACGGTGCTTCAGGTTAAGAACAATTTCAGGTTAAGAACGGATCTCCGGAACGAATTAAGTACTTAACCCGAGGTACCACTGTAATTGCTTTGTATTGAAAGATGAAGGAAAATAGGAGAAGAACACAGGATTGCATCAAGGAATAATAATTCTTATCCTGACGATAATTAAAATGTGTTTCCCTTGACAAAATGGTGTTGGTGCAGTGGAAAACTAATTAGTATAGAACCTACATATTACACTGCCATTTCTAAAATTCTTGAAAGCAGAACATTTATTAGCACCTCTGTATAAGTGTTATACCTTATTAAAAAGGTCCAATCAAGATCAACTTCTATCAGCTAACACTTCTTTCAAGCTGGTTCCAACATGTAATATATTTCCTCCAATCTGATCATATGAATGGACCCTTAATATTTAGGTGGACTGGACGCTTAATATTTAGGGGCAGCAATTCCTGTGACTGCATTGGCTGGGAAAAGTGAAGTGGTGTATTTTCTTCAGGCCAGCATGCTAACACTCTATGGAGGGTTTTTAAAACAAAAATTATTGAAGGCAGACATTTAGTTGTTTGTCAGTTTTATGAGGATAGATCAGATCCTGTTTTACACTGTTCTTTTGTTTCAATGTATCTGGCTTTTTTACGACTACTGTTCATTACTGTATGAAGCTTTTGGGATGAGATTTACCTTCATTCAGTAGGGTTCTGTGTCTCTCACACAATGAGTAATCATTTTAAATCTTAAATAGAATCTAAGTCATAAATGGGAGATAATCAAGTGGCTACTCGATGCATAATCTCACCACTGCCTGATAATATGCTTTCTATTTGATTAATTCTGCAACATTAAGAAAATTGAAACAATATAGTGGCTTTTAAGATTTAAAGTGTTATTGTCTAAATGTTCTTGAATGTGACTGGCTTTCCTTTTCATCACAACAGTATACACACCTTGTAAAAACTAATGACCTTGTAAAAACTAGTGACCATTCTTTTTCAATTATACAGTTAAAGTGCTGCACATCTTTTTTCATAACAGCAGGAATGCACTGTGTACTGTGGAAGTCAGGACAAGTTATTATGCCTTGCTGAGGAAATGGAGGGATATTACAAAACAATCAACTTCCTTTATTGATTTTACACTTTGCTATTATATATATATATATATATATATATATATATATATATATCTCAGCAAACACAGGCAATATAGAGCACACTTTGGTGACATCATTTTTCAGTGCCAAGTGCTCATTTGCTAAAAGGTCATTTCTATATTTCTTAACCATGTTAGTCCTATATTTCTCTGGATATCCCTTGGCAACTCAGTGCCACTCTGCAAATGTATTCCAATATTTATGGTGAAGTAAAACAGGGAGATTTAAAAAATATTTCTCTTTCACTGACTACAAAATTAATCATTGACATTAATACTTCTTTACAAGACAATATTAATTCAACATATGAACCAATTCTTAAGTAGCTGTAGTGGCATAAAGGTAAAGGGACCCCTGACCGTTAGGTCCAGTCGCGGACGACTCTGGGGTTGCAGCGTTCATCTCGCTTTACTGGTGGAGGAAGCTGGCATTTGTCTGCAGACAGCTTCCAGGTCATGTGGCCAGCATGACTAAGCCGCTTCTGCCGAACCAGAGCAGCGCACAGAAACGCCGTTTACCTTCCCGCTGGACCAGTACCTATTTATCTACTTGCACTTGACGTGCTTTTGAACTGCTAGGTGGGCAGGAGCAGGGACCGAGCAGGGGGAGCTCACCCCATCATGGGGATTCGAACCAAGGACCTTCTGATCAGCAAGCCCTAGGCTCTGCGGTTTAGACCACAGCGCCACCCGCGTCCCAATGTAGTGGCATAGCCGTTACCGAAAAAAATGGTCCCATGTGGTAACAGGTCTATATAATTATGGAGGGGTTCACAGAGGTGGTGCGCAGTCTACTTGGAGGTTTTGAGATCATACCCAGATTACATCACAGGTGATAGACTAGAAAGGCCCAACTTCCCAAACAGATTCATTTCAAACTCCAGCATAATATGATAAGCCTCAGATCTTTTATAAAATGGATAGAATCATCTGTATGCACATTGTCCCCAAAGGCCTTCAGACTGATGTGATCAGAAGATGACAGGCACTGATTCAGGATATCCACAGACTCATTGGAATGACTGGAAAGTATTGTCTTCATTAAGCAAGCAAACCATTCTATATCACTATTCCTCCAAAATGGTGTCGTCCATAATATTTATGCTCTGGCATTGAGAATTGATGCACACTTCCTTTAAAATTAGGGCTTTGATTCTTATTTTTATCTCATTATTGTGAGATAGGACCTACAACGTTTGACCTAGCACAAACATCCATCAATGCTCTGGCGAACTAGCCCTCACATGTACAGCAGCTTCCCATGGGAAACTTGACGTTTGCCTTCTTCTGGAGAGATGAAACCTGTCAGGTAGGTCCCTGCTGTTCTCCCAGGACTTTCGCTGCTTCTCCTTCTTCCAGATTAACACTTCCCTCTCCTTCCTGCTCATCATCCTGCCTGCTGACAGCCCCCGAGCAGTCTAAAAATTATTTATCACGATTCGTAACATGAAAGAAATCCTGCCATATCTATCTACAGAGCTTCTTGTGCCTGGACGGAAAGTGTGTGTCAGTAAGGCTTTCTGTAAATAACAAAGCTCTGACATAAAAGTCATATAATCATAATCCCACAGGAGGTCAGCAGAAGAGGGGGCCGGGAATTGACTGCTAACGTTTGATGCTCGACAAAGTAAAAGGGGTTAACTGAGGTCAATTCAGGGAAGCACATGGTGGACTTGAGGGTTGAACAGATAACTGCTTGGGATAGGCACTGTGCAGACTCTGAGATAAGCATAAGCAGCAATCAATACAGCAAAGGAAAACCACAAGAGTTAAGAAATTGTACAGGAACAGCTTTTTTTTTTTTTTTTTAGAGATCAATTTCACCTCTCCAACAAACTACTTGCTATATTATATTCAGGCTACTGTCATGAAGGCATTTCAAGTATGGATGTTTGAACAATATATCATACCTTTCCCCCGTTTCATTCTCTCTTTTGCCTATTTCTTCTGTGAAGTGTGAAACTAACTAAAGCATAGCAGCAGCTGTTTTTAAGGTGCAGAGAATAAATGCATATAGACAGAGTGGCATAGAGCAGGCTCTGTCCCCCAGCTTCACAGATGGTTTCAATGTCTGAAAGAAGTCAGAGCGCATAATCCCATTTCAAATATTGCTGGAAAAGTGCATAGGTTAGGAATGGCGTCTTTGCTGGGATTGGCACTGCCACCTTTCTCCATTCCTCCCCAATGTTAAGTTGGACTTGTGGCACAGCAGAGCTTGTTGGCGCAGCACTTCGGTTTCTTGGATATTGAGCATTAGGCCAAGCTTTCCATAAGCTTTTGCAAAGATATTTAGGATGGTTTGGAGGTCATCCTCTGAGTGTGCCCACACTATGTTGTCATCAGCATATTGAAGCTCTATGACGGAAGTTATGGTAACCTTATTCTTTGCTCATCCCCAAGTCTGCCATATGACAGAATCTGACAGCAGCATACTAAAATTTCACATTGTAAGTTCTGAAAACTAGACACTATTTCTTTCCAAGCCTAATTCAGATACACAAGGGGGGAAAGGAATAGTTTCTAAGAAGCATGACTCAGACAGAAATGTTACCATAGACACTTAGAACACATCTCACCCCCAATGATAGGTGGGCATTAAAGATGTGAATCTGTCTTTTGTCCCTTAAGGTTGAGTTCTTTTGTCACCTACATGAGCTCGATGTAGAAAGTGAACCAACTATATGGCCTTCAAAGCTGTAAACTCTGCACTCAAATGTAGAGTGACTGATGCTCCAAATTTAATGAGACCACTAGTGAGATTCCAGCTGTGTTGGAGCCATTTTATTGCATTTCTCTTCCACCCTCCATGTTATAGTTATTATATAGTGTATAATGTGCCATGCGATTGTAGGTAATAGTTCCCTGAAGGCAGACCAGTTTCAGAGAAAGGTGGTTTGTCAACTTGCTACAGCTTTCCTATGGGTAATGTTATTGAAATAAAAATGAAATAAAAGAAGATTGCATTTCTGAGCAAATTAAGTAAAGTCAGGAATCTTGGTTGTGGAGTTGAGAAAGCATCCATTTCTTATAAACAGCTTTAAGGATCCCTTCCAAAATGAAATGTTTCAATCACAGAAACACGGCATGAAGAAAAAAATTTAATAAAAGGAAGCCTCTATATCTCTTCCACACAGTTGTCACAATATAAGTAAAAAGTAACACAAATGTAAGAAATAACAAATGGGATGTTTAAATAAGATCAACCTGCAAGCCAAACAGATATAAGTATTCTATCTGTGCTGCTTTCTCTTGATCTGTTTTGCTGGGGGAGGTGAAGGCAGAAACATGATAGAGATACCTTCTAACTCCAGGAACTGCAGTTGGGAAAATCACATCAAATATCTTACAGGACATCTTGATAAGGAACCAGGTTGGTTACAGTTGTGTGTCAAGTATGCACTTGGGGGAAAATCTCAATGGGCCCATTGATTGGCAATGTTGTCAGGCAGACTGCCACAATAGATGAAGTTTTATGTGTGAGTTTTTCCATATTAGAGAATTGACCCGACACCTGATACAAACCTCAGTAAATGTGACACATTTAATCAATCCCAGTTGTTTTATTCTACTCTTCAGCTCCCCTCACCCATTTTGCTTATTTAGTGGGCTCATTTGGAAGATACATAAAGGAGCTACTAATAATACAAGTTAAATTATGTCCTTACTTTCAGTTTGAATACTATCAAGCACAAAGTGGTCTGGGCTTTCATAGATATGTTTATTGTATTTATACCTGCCTATAGGTGGCTAACTAAATTAAAGAAGTTGATGTGTTAGTGAACACTATACTAACCAGTGCCAAATTAAACCCTGTAGAGGCCCATAGGCAGTCAAAATCTTGGGACCCCCCTTGTATGTGCTCTCTAGGGGGATAACATTGAACTAAGAAAGCTTGACTAAGATTTTATTTCATGATCAAATCAGTATTATTTTGATCTGTTGTCACAGGGCCCCTAAAAGTCATGGGGCTCATAGGCCGATGCCTACTCTGCCTATTTGGTAATCCAGCACTGATATTAACACTAGATAAAAAAACAAAATTAGCAGAGAAAAGTCCAGTTAAGACAGGGATGGGGAACCTGTTTCAGATTGAGGCCTGCATTCCCCCTTATGGGCCACTTTCTGGGACCACAAGTCAATGGTTGGTGTGGCCTGAGCAACAGATGTGATGTTTACTTTGTACACTGGGCTATCTTCCAGCTGTGAAATAGTCAGAGGTTTCTGCAGACTCACATAAACAACCTCCATCCAGGAAGCAAGAAGCATTATCACAGTTCAAGAATACATTCCAGTCAGACAAAAGTACCAGAGGAAAGCAGGGAAGTAGGATCGGTGAGGGGAGTGGCTTGTAGATGGGCTATGAATGAGGGCTAGATCAAGAGGCCTACAGGGCCTCAATTAAAGCACCAAAAATGCACCCAAAGGCACTTAAAGTGATCTCACACCACTCAAAAGGAAAAAAGGACAAAAACACCTAGAGTACAAGTCTGGTTCCATTGTTGAGGTAACACTCCAGAAAAGGCACTTTCTCCAACAAGAGGCAACAGGCAACATCCAGAAAAAGGTCCAATGAAACACACACACACACACACACACACACACACACACACACAATTTTCATAAACGTTCACTGTGGAGAATATGTGAAACTCATTACTTTTTTTGGAGGGGACCCCTAAGAGATTTCTCATGAGAACTGTTAAATTTGCTTCATATTTTGCAGCCTGGTAGTACATTTTTTTTCGTCTGTGTCAGTTTTGCACACCATAAAATATCTGTGCTTAACAGTGCTCAAGGATGTATTCAAATATTATTTTATCTCAATGTTTGCAATTCTGAATATATTTGATCCTAAAATAATACTTTAATGCATCTTGGTCCTTTTTTGAACCAAAACATGCATCACACAGTTCAGAGAAGTGCAAAATCCAAAATATAATCTGATCCTTGTATTAGTCCAGAAAATGCAAATTAGTTTAGTTCTCTTAAAAACTGATATCAAACAAAATTCTCTTCTGTTATGTCATACCTCAGGAACCACCATAAGTCCTCTTTTTTACTCAGCATAGACTCATTGAAATTAATGGAACTAACTTACTTCTGTTCATTAATTCCAAAGAGTCTAAGTAGTCGAATACCATCCAGAGTTTCCAGGTTTAGGAATAAGCCAGCACTGCATGGAGATTGGTGGTTACACTGAACATTTGGTAGGGCCGTGGATCTGGGTTTCTGCCAAACTAGTAAAATTTGCAGGGGGAAAGTGGTGGAGGACAGTTGCAGTTTGTCTTTCCATCCTAACCAGCTTCCATGAATAGTATCAGGAGTTATATAAAAGCAAAGCAATGATTAACATACAATTAAAAATCAAAATGCTTGTGACTAATCATTGTGGTCAATTATCTGCTTCATCACTGAATGCCTTCAGCACTGAGAAACATACGAAGCATTCAGAAACTGAAATACCAAAATACACATGTAATAACTTCAGGTACAGGGAAGCAAAATGCAGCGTGAAGAACTAAAATTGGATTAAAAATGTCAATTTCCAATACAAAATTCTGTCAAAGCAAATGACAAAGTTCTTGACTTGCAGCCAGATTTCAATTAATTATGCTTGCTACACACTGCAGATAGAACTTATTAGATGCTCGCAGACAGGGCTCATTAGCTAAAGTTTCTTCAATCAGTGAAAAGCAGCCTTAATGTCAGAAACAGCAGAGAAAGCAGCGGCTCAAAACAGCAAATCCTGGCTGATGCAAAGTCCATAATAGAACCAGTAGGCAACTCCTACCCACCAAATCCCCTTTTGTACTAATTTAGAGCTGTATATATCCCTTTGAAAATCACAGCTGAAATTTGGAATTAAACATCAAGTCTGTTTTGCTTAGGAAACCAAGTTACTTTATGACAATTTTCAGAAGCTGACTGATCACATGGTGAATCAAGAAATTGGTATCTGAATTTCCTATGTGTACATGGATAGGCTTTTGTAAATATTTCTCAAGCAAGTAATGTTAACTGCCGTATATATTCACGCAGAAGCACCTGATTTAAATGGAAGCTTTCTGTGCCCACTATTACATGGAATGCATTTTATGCACTTCCGCATTTACTTTGCTTCTTTGTAACACATAACGAGAACTTTTCAAAGTAGCAGATATGTACAGGCTACGGATAGGCTTATAAATGGTTTGTGCCCTCTGTATGTGTGCCCCTTTGGATGGCACAAAAATCTTTGATATTCATGCTACATACAAATGGCTATGTATTGGGCTTTCAGTGCTTCTTGGAACACCTGAAGTTTCAGTCACGAGTTTCCTTAAACCAAGAAAGTGGCCATGAAAGAAGTATTCTTTTTTCAAGTCAGCCAATTAAAGCTACATCCACACCATACATTTAAAGCGCCATTGTTCCACTTTAAGCAGACATTGCTTATTCCAAACAATCCTGAAAACTCTACTTTGTTAAGGGCATTAGTTAGAAGACCCCTGTTCCCCTCCCAGAGCTACAATTCTGAGTGGTTTAGCAATCAATCCCTCTTCCCAGCAGCCCTGTGTGGGATATAGTTAAACTGGGAAGCACCTATCCCCCTAATTTCTCACTATAAGAGCTGTTCAACAGTGGAATGGACTACCTCAGAAGTGGTGGACTCTGCTAAGTGGGAGGTTTGTAAACAGAGTGGGTGGGTTTCTCAGGGATTCCTTAACTGTGATTCCAGCTGTGAAACCAGGGGGTTGAACTATATGAACCCTTGGGTCCCTTCCAACTCTGCAATTCTATGATTTTATACAGCTTTAAGATATAAAATGGTATGATCAATTAAAAAGGTAAAAGAAAAGAAAAGATGTAACTTTAATTTTCATTCTTGTTAAATCATATTATATTTCTTTCCCTCCCACAACCAAATTAGTGTCCATGAGGTAGGCCCTTGCAGAAAAGCTGTCTTTCCCGTGGATCCTAACCCACAACTTCAATATTTAAGTCCCAAGAGACCCTAAACATTGCTTTGTCCCTTAGCAGATAAATCGGTGTTCCACATAGAGTTTTTCATTCTGCAGCTGCATGAGATTAACAATGCTGCTCACATATATTTGTTCTTTTCTTAAGAAAATCAAGTTGTCCTGACATGGGCGGAAAACACACACTTACCTAGAAGTAAGCCCCATTGCATACAGTATGCTTATTTCTGAATATTGTTGGCACCTGTCTGTCTCAAGAGACAATGGAGCGCTCCTCATCACATCAGTGATGAGAGCAGGGTCTTGTTGTCTGGGCAGTCCAGGACCTCCACATACATTGCCCAGGCTTGCACTCTTGGAAGATCACTTCAGTGCTTCTAACACAGCGATTTCTGAGTGAACAGGCATAAAATAGTTTTTATCAAGCCCATTTATGTTTACTCAGTCAGAATTAACCCATTCTAAATTTAATGAGACTTAACCCATGGCATCTGAATAGGCTTTCAGCCTTATGCATGAAAGATACAATGCAGCAAAGATGGTTCTTTTGCCCTTGCATTCTAATACTTTGATACCAAAAGACAGATAGGTAGGTCAATGTATTTGTGTGAGAGACCGAGATAAAGAGAAAAGAATCAGCCTTCTATTGGTTGTGTAGAATGTTTAAAACTAATAGCCAAGGCAAGAGTTTCCAATCAGCAAACCCTTCTGTGCCCTAATAAAGCAAGACAGGCATTGACTTTCAGCTTCAGGGACTGTTTGGGAGAGCTATTTAAACAAAAGCTTGGATCTACTGGAGAAACCTGACCTTGGTAGGAGCCCTTTTCATTTGAAATGAGAGTGAGAAAATATTCTGTTTGCCAGATCTGCTGTCCTTGGCTTTGATAAGTCACTCAAATGGGAAGCAATTGCCTTACTATCTTCCTAAATTCAGTTCAGAGTATACAAGAAGGAAAACGAAATTTCTTTTTTCATTTGCTGCCTACACACCTGAGCTATAGAACGCTAGCAAGTGATGGCAGCCAGCCAGAAGTCCTTATGTGTCTCTTTTTATTTTTTAAAGGGGGGGGGGGTAATAACTGGTTTTGATAAATAACAAAAGGCACCCTGATAACAGAAAGAGTACGTTTATGAATTCCTCTAATCTCTTTAAAGTTTTTCAATAGCTCTAAATTAAATCTCTTTCAATCTTATCTCTTTAGCCATCAGAAAATCCAGAGGGTATTTGGATCCAGACATCCATTGCAGCAAAGATCTTTCATTACAACACACAAACAAGGCACTTTTATTGAATGAGAACCCAATTGTTTGACCTAGTTTCAAGTTCCATTCTACCCCGACTGCTTCTACCTTGACACAGGGCTGCTAATCTCCTCTGATGGGCATTGCTACATATCAGTTCAGATACAGAGATGATTCCTAGCTTCCCTCGTACAGAGCTACTGATTAAATAAACCAAGATGCCCATCTTAGCTTCCGTGGACCAATGAATAACAATGAGGACAGAGAGCTGGTGACAGCTTCCCACCTTAAATATAAGACACATTTAGAAAGAGTCAGAAAATTAAATGAGCTAATTTAGTCAGAGAACTAATAGGATAAGACTAGAAATGAGCAAACTCCACTGGAGTTGGTTCAGAAATGGCTGGGCAATTTGAAACTTTCTTGGTGAGCGTTCAGTTTCCTGAGGTTTGCATCCTGTCCTGTAACACTGCCTTTGTCAGGCCTCAAATTCAAGGGTGTTGGGTTCTAACACCCAGGGGATATGGGTGCCAGTCCAAGTGGAGCAGAAACAGGTGCATAGTCTAAAGTAGGCAGAAGTTTCGTTCCACAAATGCAAACAGGGATCTGAGGGGCCAGAGGTGATTGTGTTGTTCTAACCAGGCACAGATAAAAAAAATCTAGAGACCCAGAAAGCCAGAAGCAGGTGTGTGCTCAAAGCCAGCAAGCAGTGTTCTCCTATCAAGTACAAGTTGCTTGGACTGAAGACCAAGCTCTGTGGGTGAGGCTTTGTAGGCCCTGGTAGGCAGGAATTGGTTGGGCTTTTTTTGGGGGGGGGGGGTTAGCTGGCAAGGCCAGGCTGACTGACACTCTAGCCTAGATAGCATCTTCAAGCAACACAGCTCTGCTTGCCCTAAATGTGAATCCCTTAAAATGGAACCAAAAGGCTGGTGGCAGAGAAGATAAAGTGCCAGAACCCAGCATACTAGGTGCTGCGGCTTGCTATATTCTCTCTTAGAAATTGTAGTTACTCACTGCTTAATTCTACTTGGAAATTCAACCCACCAGCCAGGGGTGTTGTTAGGGAGTGGCACAATGGAAATCCAGGTCTTTAGTGGATCTTCTGCCACTTTTCCAGTTTTAAAAAATAAATAAATAAATTTCCTAATACTGTAACATGGTGGCACCTGGAAGCTTATTTCTGTGGTTCATCTGCTAAACTAGGTTAGCCAGACCAGGGTGGCATGCTGGGGGAAATCACATTCTCTCTTTCTCCATTTCTTCTCTTCAGCAACATGAATTGAAAACCCAAAGTGCACGACTATAAGGCTGCAATGAGGCAAGAAAACATAAGGATTGGAGAAACAAAAAAATAGCTAGGTGGAATCCTTTTAATTCAATCCACCCTTAACAGGCTTACTTCCCCTCAAGGCCAGCCCAGGATGTTTCGCTGCTTCAGGCAACCCCCCTGCTACTGCAGCTTCTGCTGCAGGTGTGTCCTCCATCATGACTACACCTGCAGTGGTGGTGGTGGGGTGCTTGTAGCCATGGTGGGATACACCCATGGAGGAGGAGAAGGCAGGGGCATGGTGGTTAGTGGTGCACTCCTCAAGCCCAGATCTGCTTCCTGAGCCAACAAACCTCACTTTGTTTCATGGGCATACAGGCCCTGCTTCCCCACCCCTCTACTGTACACAGACAGTACAGAAGTTAGGGTACAGGACACACTGGAACAAGCAGAATCTTAAAGACCATACTGAAGGCCGTTTTTAACCTTGCGAACTTTCTCCACTTTTAGAATATTGGAATCCCCACCAAATTCTACTTCTCCCCACCCCCCTCAGTCACCACACATCTCCCTTTCACACCCACATCTACGTATAAGGCCCAGAATCCTATAAAGGAATAGATTTTGGCCCTTCACACTCCAAGCCATCTTTGCACATTGGAAAAACTTCAGCAGTATACTAGAGCAGGGAGACTTCTCTTGCCTTGCTGCCATTTGAAACTTTAAGGGTGGAATTCAACGTAGTGCTAAAGAGGTTACTTCATCAGCACAAGCATTTCTTATTTGTTCCATCAGGCAATCTCTTCTCTTCTCTCCCCACACCGTTCTGGGAGTTCTCCTGACCTCCCTTCATTTCGTGCTTTGGGGCTTGTTGTATACTAACATTTCTTCTGCTAGGTTTTAAAAAAGCAAAATGCATGCTGCCAGTTCAGAACGTGTTCCGCCCATACATCATTGCCCCCAATCAGAATGAATCTTGAACACATACATACAAAAACCAACATCTGAGAAGATTAATGAATCAGTTAAATATTACTCTTTTCAAAGGTGAGGAATTAACAGGAGAGAAGCCTGTTCTTTTAATGGTAATATTTACTATAGAAAACCGTAAAGATCAATAGTGTGATAAAGGAAAGGAGATAGGGCAGTATTTCAGCATACCGCAGTGCAGAGGGCATCCCAACGCTGAGGTGTTAAGTCAGCTACTGACGTTGGTGTTTATTTCCCCTGCCCTCAACATTTGGCTTACCTGTATTACTTACTCGCCCGAATCTGCAGTAGCTGGGCTTGTAGAATCCCAGGCAATGCAGAGCATTTAAAAGACCCCGGTTCTGAAGTAGGTCACTCAAGGATGAGGCAAAGAAAGCTCATTAACTTGACCCCCTTCTGTAAGTCAGCATTTCAAGGTGAATGATCTTTAAGTTTCTCCACATGAACAGAAGAAATTCACATCTGCTAAAAAATTGTTCATCTGAATCAGAAGAACTAAAGCAGCATTTCACAATTGGACAGACCAGATTTGTAAGCTGACTTTTGGGTGTCCCTCTCCACCTCCTGTGGGCGCCTTTACGTTTCCTTCTATAAGCATTTTTATTTAGAGCGAATGCTATATATATATATATATATATATATATATATATATATATATATATGTTTTCACTATGAGGTCAGAGAGTATCTTCCACACCAAACATGACTTAATGCAGCCAAGGTCAGAGTTTTCATTTTTCTTCCTGCTCATTCATTCTCCCAGAAGTAGGATGAGATTGATTGAAAGCTTCATTTTTATTTCATTATGATAGTGTCACAAAGTAGAACAAGAAGCCAGGAAAGTGCAGTAGAACTCCATAGTTCAACAGATCAAGTTCAGAACAGGCCACCAAACTTTGTCTTTAAAAAAACAACAACCCTATGATAACTGGAAAGGGGGGGGGGGGATGACAATTGAAGCCCTATTTCCAAAGTTTTATTTCTAGTGGAAAAAAACTGTTACAACTTTGATATGAAGACAAAAAGGGATGTAAACATTTATTTATATAAAATAGTTGAGAAAAGAGGGATGGGTAATGCTTTTAATCTTTGATTGAGGGCACAGAGAGGCATTTCATAAACAAGGATAACCCAAAGAGGGTAATATTGAAGAGGCATAGCAGTTTAAAGAGAAAGCCACAATCATCACTTTTCTGCAGTCCCCAGAAACTTGTTTTGCAGCCGGATGATTCCAGTGCCAACTGATGTCCACCTTTATGCAGCCGTGGTCAAAGGCCAATACACCAGGGGACTCAGCTTTTGACCTCTGGAGTACACTTTCATGCTGTACAAGCTTTACAGCCACAGACTTTCTGCCTATCCTATTAACGTGTTGCCCAATATTCAATACCAAGGACACAGTGGGATTCCAAGACTGCAATGCTATGCATACTTTCCTCAGCACAGTGGTGCAAACCTCTAAATAAGGAAGCAGAGCATTGGACTGTCATACCCCAAATGAAAGAAGACTTGAATTATCATTCCAGAATATGTTAATAAATCTAATTTAAAAAGCTCTCTACAGCAGCATTTTCATATATATTTTTGGTAAACTCTCACATAATAAATAATTGCAGAGGTTTAAATAAATGATATTGAAAATATTACAGTAACTGTTTTAAATAATCAACCAACCAACCAACCAATATTTTGTTTGATAACCTTACCCAATCAGGAAAGGAAGAACTTAACCCCTGTAGAGTTCACGGTATATTTTTTTACATAAGCTGCCCTACAACATAGTCTGTTTAGGACAGTATCACCTGCACAGTAGTAAACCATTCCCTAAATTTCACTCATTGGCAGTTTCCAGTTTTCTTTCTGTGAAATAAAAAGCACCCAGGGCATAAAATATCAATACATTTTTTATATTTTCCATTTTTTGTGCTTCTTTGTTCCAGCTAATGAAAAATGTTGAGGTAAAAAAATATGCCTTAGTATTTTTCAAGCGAAAACTGATCCAGGAAAACAAACTTAAGTGCCTTTCTTCTGATATCACATGGATTTATAATATGAGATCAGTTGAAATTTTATTTAGAAGAGTAAAATGTCTAAACAAAATGTGTCCTTGTAAGGTTTATGATTTATGTTTAGGGATGAGAATGTATTGGATGAGGGTTTTAATAAATTGATGGCTACAGATTATGTATGCATATTTGTAACATGACTTAAATTCACCACTTTGCAATAAAGTTTATCTTATTTTTCTAAGCTTCAGTGCTTCTGTCTTATTTTGGCTGCTATCTAAGGGAAATCACTTCTGCCCTCCAAATCCTGGAAGAAAGTCACCTAGAGATGTAGAAGCCCAAAGTTTGACAGTGGCCTGGATTTCACATGGAAGATGCCGCTTATTTTGTTATGAAAATAAGCCTTTTCCTGGATAAATATGGAAATGCACAACAAGGATTTTGAGTTTCTTTTTAAGGTTAAAATGATAAACTGATCAGTACAAAATACTTTGTGCTCGACATCAGGTTAGCGAACACCTCCCAACCCATTCAAATATAACCCCAAGGCCTTTGATAGGGTATTTGTAGGGTCAAGAGAATTCTGTAAAGAACAAAATGGTTGTGATAATTATGATTGTATATAATTACAGAAAAAATAATGTTAAGGTAAATTGGGGTTTGAGTAATTTCACAACAATATCCATCCATAACGTGAAATATCACACACAAACACACAAATAGTGCAACAAACATCAATCACTTGTAGGACCAGGAAGTCTATACCTTAATTTATTTGATGATGGTGTATTTTTGCAGAGGATGTCATGTTATGCTCTAATTTTTAGCCTCATTTGCTCTTATTGCAGGTACCGCATTGAATATTCAGTGGAAAGATGCCCGAATTTGCTAGTGAACCACAACATCTGGCAAAAAAGATAGTGCTATGAGTTTGGGGTGTTAAACTGTATGCAAGACCCCTCTAATTCCTGGATCCAATATGTGTTAAAAGCTAATCAAGTCTTCTAACTCCTGGAATAGCCAGGAGTTAGCCACTACCTTCCTAGTGAACTAATGGGGGGTGAAGGGGCTTGGTGCAAGACTGCAAATGGGTGGGGCTCAGATAGAGTTGAGAGTTGCAGTGATGTGACCCAGAAACAACGCAGCAAGCTGGGAAGAGTTAGAGAGAGCCAGAGTAATGTTTGATTTATGTTTGAATCCAGGGCTGTGGCTATGGGAGAAACAAGACCTTGGGGGGTGTTAATGTTGTGAACCCCTCCATCATAGTCTCAGGTTGCATGTAAGTGTAAATAAACCATACAGCATAAATTTCTGAGCAGCATGAGGTTCCAGGTGCTTACCCAAGGTTCATGTTTCCTTTTGGAATGAGGCACAGTGGCAACTGTGGTGTCTTTATGATATATGGTCTTATTTTTCCCATAGGCACAGCCCTGAATTCAAAGAGAAATAAATCATTGCTCTGACTCGCCCTAACTCTTCCCAGCTTGCTACTTTCCTTCTAGGTCACACCTCTGCACCTCTCAACTTCATCTGGTTTTGTCTGTTGAGGAAGGGGTTTCACCCATTTGCTGCCTTGCACCAAGCCCCTTAACCTAAGGTTACCAGATTTTTTTCAATGAATCTGGGGACACTTTTCAACTTCAGTAGGAATGATAGGATTTTATCAGGGGACTGATTTGTAAATCCGGGGACTGTCCCCAGTGGCGTCGCAACGGGGGGGGCGGGGGCGGTACACTCCAGGTTCCATGTTTGTGGGGATGACAAGAAGTCGCCCTGTGGGGGCTTGTGGCGGTGTGAGCAGCCATCACGCTGCCGCAGCCGCCTTTGGAGGATCCTCTGTTCGCAGCTGTAGCCACAAGCAGAGGATCCCGGTGCCGGCAGCAATCCGCTAAGTACAGCGCATGTGCTGTATGTAGCAATGCCGCACATGCGCTGTATAGCGGAATGCCGCTGGCGCCACTCCAGCGCCGAACTAACAGTTCCAGGATCCTCTGCTCACGGTTGCAGCCGTGAATGGAGGATCCTCCGTTCGTGGCTACAGAAGCGATGGAGGGATCCCGGCATCATCCGTATGGCGCTGGAGCGGCACTGGCAGCAAACCACTATACAGCGCATGTGTGGTGTTGCTACGTACAGTGCAATACCGTACATGCGCCCTACATCGTGATGCCTGCCCCGGGTGTCATGACACCTTCCTTCACCCCTGACTGTCCCTGGGAAATGGGGACGTCTGGTAACCTTACCTTAACCCCCCTTCAGTTCACTAGGAAGGTAGTTTGGCTATTCCAGGAATTAGAAGGCTTGATTTGCTTTTAACACTTGCTGGATCCAGGGATTAGAAGGGTCTGGAATATAGTTTAACACCCCAAACTCATAATACGACATTCCCCTAAGAACCGGACATCTGTCCCTAGATGTACAAACAAAGAGCAAACTATAGCTTCCCTGGAGAAAAATAACAGGCAAGTTAGCAAGGACATTACCACACCCATAATCAAAAACAGATAATAAAACACAATTACCCTTTTAACCCAACACCAGGACAGGGTAGCTCACAACCATATGGTAATATCCCCCTCCAAATGCAATACGTAAACCAGGACAATTAAAACTGCAATAGAGCACTGGAAACCAAAATTGTAACAATCCATGTGGTCATTGGTATGTGTTAGGAAGGGTGTATATAGGTAGTAGTCAGGTATTTGGATTTATAAATAGGCTTCACGTTTTTAAATGAAATGAAGCCAGACATCTAACCGATTTACCCATCTCTGCATTTCTGAGACATGGGATTTAGAGGAGTGCTTCTTTGGGACATATAATCCCATTAGGCATTTCCGTTTCTTCTGCAAGCACTATGCTAATATATAATTCAAGAAACAGATATTGGGAGAATCTCTGTTCTGAGCTGTCTGAAAGTACCCAAACAAGGCAATGCACAGCAAGAGTGAATTAATCTGCTGTAGAGAAATCCCAACAAACTGAAGTAGGATGTGTTTCTTTATTAATCTGTTGCTTTGTGGACTATTTACTTGTCATTTGGGATTTTGTCAGTACAGTATCTGTAACCTTTCCAGTGGCATTTTAAAGCTCTCTGCTGTCCTTGTTTCCACTGCATTCCTAGCAAGGATCATTTCCTCTACCACAATTTGGTTGCTTCCATATTTTAAACTACAAAGGAAAACTACAAAGGGTAAAAAAAAGAAATCTTTGAGGCTTACTCTTTCACCACCATCCTTGCCCAGCATGCCTGAACTCCCAAATAATGTTCTTTTTCACTGTTATCACCGACTTGAGATTTCAGTTTCCCAAGCCATTCCCCACTATCTGCAAAGCTTTGGCCTTTTAAAACATTGCAGATATTTAGAATGAGATGATAGAAGCCATGCCAACCTTTACATTTCTTGCAGATTTATTGAATTGCCAGTCGGAACGTTATTGATAAAGAAATATGGAGAAAGTCCATCTGTCCACTATAGAGAAGGAAGAAAAAGCTTGAGGGGTTAATTTCACACACATAATTTACACTTCTACTGTGTTTCTATTTTAAAAGATAAATTACTTTAAGTATCTTCTTGCCCAGTATACTCTTGCACTTTATCTTAATAGGGTGTTCACAAGAACATTTGTATATTTTATCAGAGTGTTCTATACCATATTTTATCTTATTTGTTGTTGGCTGCCTTGGACACTATTTTGTGGAAAGATATGATATAGTTTTAAAGAATGAAATGATGAATAATATACCCAATGTGTGGAGGGCCCCTGCCCTCAAATCTCTGCACCTTTCCCCATCACCTCCAATGCCCACAAGTTGAGCTGCACACAGACAATTCACATCTGAGGGAACTTGGAATGATTAAGGTTCCCAGTGCTGTGGAGATCATTCACAGACATGCAGCTATGTGTAGGCAGCTTGACCGATATTCCATTCAACACAAAGATGCCGAGGGTGGGATTTGTACAGACAAAGGGACAAGGTTGGAGACACAGTCTCACTACCCACTCTAGGCAGACTCTGTGCCTGAATCCCCCTACACAGAACATTGAAGTCAGGCAAATAGTCTTTTTGCCCATTCCACAAGTGAAATTGCAGCAGGAGAGACCTGGCATAAAGGCTGAGAAAAAAACCCAACAGACTTCCCCCTGATCTTTCAAAGGCAAACATGTTGCAGGTACAGTAGCTGAATTTAAAAGATCTGACGGCATCACCATTATTCCTGTGGAATGTTTTATTTACATATTAATTCTATACCTTACCCTTTCCCCCAAAGGGTGGCATACCATAAATGGAACTTTCACGACCCATCTTACCATTGCAATGTGAAAGCTGTATTTATTTTGCATTGTGGGAGAACTCTATATTCAGCAATACAATACAAAAAGCAAATTAAGAACACAAACAGAGGAAGCAGAAAATGGGAATTGCCATCTTAGCCCCATCTTCGCTTTTCACATTTGTTCTGCTACTTTAAGAGTAGCTTAAGAACATAGGAAGAGCCCTGTTAGATCAGAACAAAGGCCCATGTAGTCCTGCATACCTGTCCTCACAGTGGGCGTGTCTGGCGCCATCCAACGGCCTGTATTTTACTCAAGCAGAGCACTTGTTCATATCGGTTCTTTAAATTAGCAGAAAACAAAGTTGTGACTCATTCCAATACCTTGAGTGAGATCTAAAGCATTACAAGGACCGGGAAACTTAGGTTGCAGCTGCCACTGTTTGCTGTTTCCTGGTTCAGACTGCACACATGGCAAGTTCAGAAAGTTCTCATGCTTTACAAATCCAGTATCACTCAGAGCCTTTGCTGTCATTCAGAAGGCAACCCAAGAGTCTGCAGATACATACAAAGTGCTTTACTTTATTTTGACCACATTCCGGAAAATCTGACTCAAACAGATGCCTTCCCTCCTACTGAGTTAGCCTGAGGGCCATCTTAAAAACCAACAACAAAACAGAACTACCCACAAGACAAAATATGAATGGCAGGCAGGCCACATACACCTAGTCAAGAGAAACCCCCACAGCATGAGGATTAATTTGTTTTCCAATTCCATCACATTTATTTCACTTCCTAGTGTTTCCAGGATCTCCTGAACTGTGAAAGTCAAGATATATTCATATTTGTTTCACAGCTAGCAGTAATTTCAACAGAGAAAAATGCTGTTCTCCAAGCCTGCCTGGACACCACATTCTCTGCATGAGTGCCTGCTTCCTAATCACAGATGTATGTGTGGTAGGCTCTGAATAGTCATGATAATTGGATTTGACTCTGCCCATATGCAGAGAGACACTCCTTAAATCACCTGGGCCAGCCTTGAGCTGCATCACTGAAGTCATCTGAGTTCTGTTCCTTAAACATTGCTTGCTGTCGTTGAATCTGTAACTAAAGGGAAAGTGACTGAAAGAGAATCTTTGAATAGCCTAAATCTGGCTGAAGTTTACCAACATCCCAGGATGGTTAATGAAGTCTCACGCTGTGTGTAATTGCCCAGCAGCAGGCAGGCTGGCGGTTCCAAGGGAAAATAAAGCACAGAGCCCCCTCCCTCTCTACCATCCCCACAACACACCAATAAAGGCTTTTCTAACTTTGCTGGGTTGGGGTGTTTTTCTCTCTCCTCTTTCTGCTTTCTTTTCTATTTGTAGCCTTGATTGCTTTGTTTATAAGGAACAGAACTGGACTTCAAAAACAGTAACAGCTCAAGGCTATCTAAACTGACTTAATCTTCTTCCCACTGGGACATTTAGTACCAACTGAGACTAGTAAGCAGGGGTCTTCTGTGGAAAATCACAGCACACAGAGGAAAGGGGACATTAAAAGAGTAAGGGAAAAAAATCTTAGTTTTGCTCTTTCAGAGCTTGTTTGTCTGATTGTTGGAAGCTTCTTTTCATCTGTTTCTCCTCTGCTTCATTAAAGGGTTGGAAAGCTGCTGTATATAATGATTCCCCAGACCTACATGAGCAGCAACCAGCATCCCCTCCTGTGCCTAACAAATGTTTTGCTTGAAGGGGCACCCAGAAGATCCATCTCTCTCAAACCTGTCTCCTTGTATTTTTGCCCCACCCACCACCAGGTAGGTTGGAGAATTCATACAAAATGGGAGCAGAGTGTAACAGTGCTTGCTTATTCGGTCCATGTCCACAATGGAAATCAACCCAGGGCTTCTCGTTGACCTTTTGTCCTGCTCTTTCCAGCCACAGGTCTGTGCTTTAAAGCTCTGTGTCTTGAGTGCTCTCTCTCTCTCTTTTGCCCCAAAGTTGAAGCACAATGAACTGCAATTTGGGTTTCCCCGAAAATTGCCATTTACGCTGACTCGGCTTTAAAGAGCAGGTTTTCATGGAAGAAGATCCAGAGCAAAAAGAGAGAGAGAAAAAGAGAAACAGAAAGAGAGAGATTGCTCAGACATGGAGCTTTAAAGGATGGAAAGTGAGGAGGAAAGTTAAGTGTGGATATCCCAAGTGAATTCAATTGGAGTTCGCTGTTGCTTTCAGTCTGCAAATGTGTTTTATTGACACTGAAATGAATAGGGTAGGATATCAGTAATGACAACATAATTAACACAGTTAATTACGTAAGTGTGGCGTTCGTACGGAGCCCCCGGTCGTCTCATGGACTATTGACCCATACACCAGTAATCTGCTGCCACCAACCAGGTCCTCCCTGGTGAAATCACTTCAGTCTCAGTCAGGTTCTCAATAAAGAAGAGTGTATTTTATTTCAGACACAAACAAACTTTTACGGCATTCCAAACGTTGTTGCTCTTTGCTTTCTTAGTCTTATTTTCCTCTCTCTATCTCTTGTACCTCCCCACACTCAAGAACCCGCTGCCCTGTCTCTCTATTACCAACTGCCTGCCAACTGCTTTTCCAACTGCCTTTCCCAACCAGCCAACGCACTAAAACCAACCAACTACCC
Organism: Podarcis filfolensis; assembly: GCF_964270895.1. Lineage (NCBI taxonomy): Eukaryota > Metazoa > Chordata > Lepidosauria > Squamata > Lacertidae > Podarcis > Podarcis filfolensis. The sequence goes on from NC_139605.1 coordinate 78,466,616, forward strand.
ACCAACACCTCCCCCCCAAACTCCTCCCAGAACTGATTTTATAGTCCCAGTGACTCCACCCCCCTGGGTCCTGACTGGGCAACCTGTTTAACTATTTCACCTCCAGCACTCTCTCTTATGTTAACATCACAATAAGTTACATAATTCCATCACAGTGGATAGTGAGACTAATGTAGCTCTGGGTGGAAAACAAACTGCAGCAGAACTGAAGCAAGGCTACATGTGATGAATCCAGGGTGGAATGGCAAGCCATGCCTTCTTATCCACCATACACACCTTTTAAGAAATAGCTCAGAAAATATTTGTTGCACTAGTCTTTTATTCACTTATGAACGCATTCTTACTCTGCCTTTTTCAGCCCACAAAGTGCCATCTAGAAGGCTGACAGCCATAAATACAGAGCTACAATATAACAATTTTTTAAAATGTCAACAGAAAGCTTCTCAATGAGAACCAAGTACAAAAGGGTGGAACAGAAAAGAACTCTTGGAAAAATGAAGTGAACGTCTTTAGAGCCTACCATCCAGGCTTCTCCAACGAGTGACTTCTAAAATCTGGTGTGCATAATTAAGAATGCCCTGTCCCGGGTGTCTGGCCGTGACTCCTGGCATACTTCCAGCATTCGTCTTCTTTTGATCCTTTCCAATCTTCTAACAAGCTGATCTCTCACCAAAACCATCATAAATCAGAGTTAGAGCCCTCTTTCACAATTCATCACAATATTTCACATAGCCTGTTTCTTCAAGTACTCTGTAAAGAAAATTATAAAGTTCTTGTTGAATCCCTCTTGCATTCCATATATAGTTGTTATCCATTAGTAATTTCATTCCATTAGTAATTAATTAATTAGTTCTTCTTCAGCGAAGGCTTGCCGAATCACAGCATAGCAAATATAATTGGGGTGGGGGAGAGAACAAAGGCTCCCCTTCACTTACATAGCAATCCAATTACGATGTGAGTCCTCTCCAGATCAAAACCTTGGCACTCAGTGGCTGATTCATTCAGCAGGTTATCTTTCTCCTTCATGCAGAGCATGTCTGTTTCTTAAGTCCAAATTCAGATCCATCTTAAAAGAAACCGAAGTACCTCTGCTCATGGCGACTGCATTGGAGAGTATCCAATACGTGCAGTGCTATGCACTCTGAGTCCCTGCCCGGGGGCTTGCAAGGACAATTACTCCCAGATTATCCTTAATTAACTGCATGGCTGGCATCCGCTATCATGGGATCCACTGTTCGCCATAGTGGCAGCACCAGAAGTCAGAACTGCCTCAATTCAATCACGAGCACAAATCATCATGAATGCATAATAAGGAAGACATCTGGGTGGCCCCTTAGTTTCCATCAGTGCTAAATGCTGCCACCCACTCAGCCTGACACCTTCATGAAGCAGCAGCCCCTGGCTCCTCTGCTGCTGCCTCTTTGTAAAGTTTTAAAGGAAAGCATAAAACAAAATGTACCTTTTCCTACTTACCGTATTTTTTGCTCTATAAGACTCACTTTTCCCCTCCTAAAAAGTAAGGGGAAATGTGTGTGCGTCTTATGGATTGAATTCAGGCTGTGCAGCTATCCCAGAAGCCAGAACAGCAAGAGGGATGGCTGCTTTCACTGGGCAGCGATCCCTCTTGCTGTTTTGGCTTCTGAGATTCAGAATTTTTTTTTCTTGTTTTCCTCCTCCAAAAACTAGGTGCGTCTTGTGGTCTGGTGCATCTTATAGAGCGAAAAATACGGTATTTGCAAAATATTTTACAATCCAGAGCATTAAACATACACTGACCACTTATTTCAGATTATGCAGTATATACCAAGTATAATCTAACTGAGCTGTGGGTGGAGGGGGGAAAAGAACTACTGCGATTTTACTTGAGGTTTAAGCTTGTTTGATGGTGGCGGCAGCAGCAGAAACAATGCATTTCCTTGTTTTCCTTGGATGATCCAGCTCCCGTGGTTGTGCAGAAGATATTTCAGAAAAGCATAACACCACATCTTTCATTTCTCACAAAAATTCAGAGGATGCAGTTTCTCAACCCCCTGGCTTGGTCCATCAGAGCCGTGAAGCAAGTGTGAAAGACAAACATGAATGGATGGAAAATCAGCACAGAAAAGTCTTTTTTTTTCCCTTCCCCGCTACACTCTTTCTGTATTACCACAAACTCTCTTTAGTATTACTTCCTGCTGGGCTGCACTAGGCAGCTTTGCCCAGAGGCTAGAATACACTTCTTAGCTCACCAGTTATATAGGCTATATAATCAAAAGCTCAGTAGGCTCAGGCATGGAAATAGTTCTGTATTTTTATCAAGTACACAGTAACTATCTGGGTGAGATTATTGGGGACATCCTAATACTGTACGTTCAGGAAGTAGGTTGGAATCCCCTCATTCATTCATAACAATCCTGTCTTAATAAACCTAGTAGTGTAAAGCAGAAAATCTAAATCCAATGTTTTGCCCATGATCCCAACCTACTAGTGTTCATTATAATGAGTAAAAGAACCTACATTCATGCAAAGCGTGCACTCATGGGTTCTTTATAGATTATTAGGTGCCCTTAACAGGTGAGGTGTCTGATTGTGGATACAGGACCTAAACACATACAAATGTACAAATGTAATGTCTTTCATAGATTATGGTGAAGTCTTGGGGGTGCTGTGGGCATGCTGTGTTCAGTCCACTAGGAAGTCAGCTTACAAATGCACAAAACATACACACTTATCTGTGACTGTAAATCATGCATATGAACCGATAGATCTACATTCTTATCTTTTTTACATGCATTCCCCGTTACATTAGGAAGCAATCTGACTTGAAGGTTATTCCTTCTTGCTGCTAATTTTCAATGTGCTAGGAATTCTTTTGCACAGGTGAGCATGCAAGCCTGTGAGGCTCCACTAGGAAGTAGGTAAATCCGTGTCTGGACTGAACATCTCACTGAGAACCAGGGCTGGTTATCAATAGTCTAAGACAGGCTGCAGATATTCTGTGCTTAGCAATATTCTGAACATAATCATATGATAAAAGCTCTTAAAAAAATTAAAACTACAAGTGTTAGAAACAACATAAAATATTTGTGCATGGATACATAATTGGATTCTGGTTGTGTGACAAAATTAACAAGCTGCATCCTAGTGAGAGACATAAAACAATAATGAAGACCTGGTCCATGTAAATTCCTGCATTTTATTCAACATTCTGGGAAAATAAGAATAGAAATGAATAAACTGGGAATAATATTTTCCCATAAGTCTGAAAATGTATGGGGTCCTTCGTTAATTGTCCTATATGGCGCATATAAAACTAGCCGATTCAGGCTGCAATCCTGTGCATACAATCTTCATGGAATTTGGGATGGGGGCGTTATTGTGGTATGAATACACATTAGAAATTGTAACTCCTTCTGATAAGTCACTTTGGTGCTAAGCATTAAACAGCAATGTTTAAATGTCCACTGCAAAGTAGAGGATAGGGAGAGAACCATGTAATATTTCTCCCAGCAGAGAAGCAACTGTTACAACAGGGACCCCTTCTGAACCAAGGGAAGACTTGTTCAGTTTCATTAGCTGCTATCTGTATTTGCAAAACAGCAACACTCTGAGTGCCTCCAGTATCTTTGCAAGGAAGGAGGATGGGGAGAAAACTGGAACAACTTGGCTACGCCCCTGTGACCTCTCATTGGCTGTGCCTCCATGACCACTTAGCAGCCCCACAGAATGCTAGTCCTATTCAAGAATGGTCAGCCAGAGCACAATTAAGGCAGGGGAAGGAAACCCAATCCCACTCACAAAACTAATTTTAAACCGCAAACCCATCTCCCAGGATCACCTCTGCTCAGAACGGTCTGAACAGAATTGGAACATAGAGCAGGAATTATTTTTGTATCTTTAGGAATCATGTTTGTATCTTTAGGGATTTCTGTCCCATTCTTCCTGCCAAAGGAGTCTAGGGTGGGAGGGCCAAACAGCAAAGCAATAAAAACAATACAATTAAAAACTAAAATAAGTGTGTGGGGGTCATTACTAATGTCTAGAAACATCCAACAAACACATTAAAAATAGATATTGCCACTGAATATTCTATTAATTTATTTATAATTTATTTTTATACACTATTGTGAGGCAACTTGCCACCATTTGCAAAAATATGAGTGAGCTTTCATGATAATATTTCATAGTAGGAAAGATATTACAGAATTACTTTGAAGTATGTAATTAAGATGCATGAAACTCCTATGAAAACCAGTGCAAATAATAAAAATTAAAATGGCCAAATACAAGTAGCCTCGCCTGCTTAATTTTTGCTGCAGAAGCTTCCTGTCATTAATGTTCCTCCACCCCAATGTTTTTCTGCCTTCAAAAACAGAAACACCCTACCTATGCCAGATCAGCTCTGCCAATATTTTAGAGATTGTGCCATTGTACACCAACAGCAGTCTGCCAAATCTTTCCTTCTGCAGGGCTTGGATTGAATATTGTCTACATGCACATTTGTGTAAGTGTAATGTATCATTCAAGATTCATTCATCTGTTGCAATAAGGTGTCTGCATTGGCTTCACACAGAAGCTGCTGGTGATTATCCACTCCCATCGAATTACAGCCTTTATAGAAAATCAAGACAAAGCTGGACATTTTCTCAAGAGGTTAAAAAAAGAAAAAAGCAAGCTGAGTAAGCACTCATTTGTAAGACGGGGGAGAAATATGCAATAGCATTATAACTTGCAGTTTTTTTGCATGCATCATAATCAAACAATGACATGGGGAGTTGTTGGGCCCAGCTAAAAGGGAGAATCAATTGTCACAGGTAGAAAGAAATAAACCAGTTGTTTCATCGATGGTGGAAGGAACAGTTCAGTATAGCACATAATGAATAATAAGATTATTTTAGTTTCCCAAGTGAATTTTTGCATAGTGGATAGTTGGACCTGCATGTATAACTAATGTTTGCGTGGACAGGCAGAGTCCCCAGATCCCGAGCGCCCCCCCCCATCATGTGGAATAATGACTCAAGACAACGTGCTATGGGATTAAATTGGCCACAACTTTATTAAATTTCAAATGTGGGTAGACCTTGGCTCAGGCATTGGGTGTTCTCCCTCCCCAGCCGGGGACCTAGGGAGCATCAGGGTTATCCAGTGTGTGTGTGTGGGGGGGGCCGGCTCTGGAGAACATATGTTCAAGCAGAGATAGCCGCCCCCGTTACGCCGCCGCCGCAGGGGAGAGCAATGACGACCTTTCGGCGTACGGTCAAAGCCTCCCTTCAGAAACCCCTTTAATGGGGAACCCTGGTATCGCCGCCATAAAGAGGAAGATGGACTAAAGGATTCCGCCCAAGGCCTGATACCGCCAAAGTTGTGACATTTTTGCTACGGGAAAGGCGAAACCTGCAAATGCAGGGAAATTCCTTTCCAGCCCTTTAACAGCGACCTTGACGTAGCAGCGCCCGCATACCTGTGAAGAAAAGTTAACCTGCAAAATAAGCCATTAACTGAGGGTGGGTAGGGTGGGAGAAGCTCTGGAGCCAAGTGAGGATTCCCAGGTAAGATCCTCCCTCTATTGTGTGGGCAGGTAATCCCTCCCCTACCTGGCCTGGTCTCCTTGGCAACGCTTCCCCCAGGAGGCATTGGACAACTGACTGAGGTAGGCGGAGACCTCCAGGTATCCCACCTGAGGGAAGGCAAAGCCAAGCCTATGCTGTTGGAGCCGCTCCAGATCTAGGGGCTGCGCACGTCCACACAAAGGGCGCCCCCCGTTTTAAGCGGGGAGCGGTCATTACAATCAGAAGAATAGAGTGGGTCCCAGCATAGCTTAGCAATAGATTTATCAGATGTCAAAGGCCAGGATGAGCATTACCATGAAAGTGTCAGACTCACCACTGTGGGGAAAGTATTTCACAATTTAGGAGCTGCCACAGAGAATGCCCTCTCATGGGACACCACAATCCCAAACATCAGAGGGTGGCAGAATTACCAAGATGGCTCCCTTTGCCAGTTTAACACTCAATAAAATCTGTAGAGAAAGAGGCAGTCTCTCAGCTATTTGGGGCCTAATTTATTTCAGGCTTTAAACACCAATGAAAACTCCTTGAATTAGGCCTGGGGAAAAACAGGAAATAAGTGCAGCTGTTTTCAAACAGGAGTTATGTGAGCTTTAAATGGAACCCCTTACAATAGTCTGGCTGTTGTGTTTTGGACTGGCTGAAGTTTCTGAGTAGTTGATGTATCTGAGTAGTCTTCAAGGGCAGCCCTACATTGCCATGATCCAGTCTGGAAGTTACCAGAGTATGAAGTACTGTGGCCAAGTCATGGCCAAGTCAAAACATGTAGGGCTGCACAGATCATGCTTCCTTTCATTGCTCAGAACAACTGAACCACAGTTGCTGAAGTAGGACAAAACAATTCAGACAGAATAGCTCCACAAGACCGGAGCTTACACAAATTGCCATGCTGATGTAGGACCAAGAATGTGCGAGGAAATAAACATAGCATTAAGGTGATCACTCCATCAGTGCAAGCATTTATGTTTTCCTGATGGGACATTCACCTCCTCCCACACACGTGCTGCTCTGGGGGTTCTCCTGACCCACTTGAGGCAATCTGGAGGTTGCACAGGATAAGGAGAAGATGAAGCCCCATGGCACTAGCAGAAATCCATGTGTGGCTTCCTCTAATGGAGATGCTTAGTAGAATCTGGCTCTGCAAATTTTGAATAGCTACCATTGCCAACAAATGTCCGTATAGTTAAAGCCATGGTTTTCCCAGTAGAGATGTATGGAAGTGAGAGCTGGACCATAAAGAAGGCTGGTCACCGAAGAATTGATGCTTTTGAATTATGGTGCTGGAGGAGACTCTTGAGAGTCCCATGGACTGCAAGAAGATCAAACGCGTCCATTCTTAAGGAAATCAGCCCTGAGTGCTCACTGGAAGGACAGATCGTGAAGCTGAGGCTCCAATACTTTGGCCACCTCATGAGTAGAGAAGACTCCCTGGAAAAGACCCTGATGTTGGGAAAGATGGAGGGCACAAGGAGAAGGGGACGACAAAGGACGAGATGGTTGGACAGTGTTCTCGAAGCCACAAACATGAGTCTGACCAAACTGCGGGAGGCAGTGGAAGACAGGAGTGCCTGGTGTGCTCTGGTCCATGGGGTCACGAAGAGTCGGACACGACTAAACGACTAAACAACAACAACCATTCCACATCAATAACTTGTGATTTAAGTCTATATTATTAAGACGGTTAAGAGGAAACTCACCCAATCAGCTATTTGAGCTAGGGAGAACATGACTTTTCGTTAACTAAATTTCTTAGCATAAATTATACAACACATTTCCAACATTTAATATAGAAATGTTTTAACAGACAGGTAATAGAAGAAACACTCCACTAAAAGAAACCCCAATCTGGCCTGTTGTCAGTAAACACAAAGCCTACATATTTTCATCTATTAACTGATTATTCACCCCACATACAATTCACAACTTGATGAACACCTTGTGAAAAGATAAATGCCCAGAGGGATTAAAATGTCATGTACTGATATTTATTTCAAATGATATTATCGTATATTTTATAGCATTCTTCAACTGGAAGACTTGTAGTGCCTGAGGGCATGACATCCTGAGTTGTGGTCCTGCCAAAACTTGTGAAATAAGAAGGGTCACAAAGGGTGAACTAGTTGGAAAGCCCTCAAAGCAATGCTTAAATTATTCAAAGAGCAGGAGGTTATCAGTAGGTGGTATTTTTCATCTGTGTAAAACCAATGATATAAAATGGATGAGACAATACTGAAACCCACTCTTTATTTTTCCTGAGGCCTGCTTTTGACCACACATGGATTCTAAAATTTATATGGACGGTTTTGTTAATGAGAGTAAGGATACCATTTTCCTCAGCAAACTGGCCCAGTCTTATTTTATCACAAATCCTTTACTTGGGCAACTTATCTCCAGAGATCGAAATAGAAGTCTAAAAGTTTAATCTGAGAATATGTAATTCATGCATCACTGTCTAGTGTATACTCCTTCTGCTACTTTCTTTCTAAATAACCAGTCAAATGGAATGGACTGTTCAGAAAGTGATTTTTCTAAAATAAAGGTGGTAGGGTTTCTGCAATATCTGAATTTACTGACCTACCTTTCAAAGGTGTTTCTGGATCCTTAAATAATAGAAAAATAGATGGGGTAGACCAAGATATTTTGCTGCCTGAGCGGAAGATCTCCCTATTCAACATACAAAAGCCAACTGGATAGGCAGTTGAAATTTACTTCATTGCTGGTGACACAATAGTGTCTTCTGCTGCACCTGAAGCAGCCAGGTACTTCAGAGTGGCCAGAACAGGCTAGGTAGCATACAAAGCTCTCTTTTTCCAGTAGATGACACCTGGCAGCTGTGGTGATCACCCTATTTTTACCTAGTGGTGGGATTGGCCTGAAAATGCACTGCAGTGAGCATGATAAAGCCTGTTGGGAGACAATGGCACTAGTTGTTCTGTTTTGCTGGTGGTCTGACCTAAAGGTGAGTCAAAGAGGCCAGAAGTTGGGAAGCGAGACAGTAGGGTTGAAGAAGCCTCAAGATGCGCTAAGCCAGAGGAAAGCAAGGTGGCTATTTAAGCATCAGAAGAAGGTCCTGAGCAGAGTGAATGGGAGTGTGGGGGAACAGACAAAACACACAGAGAAAGAGAAACAGAACAGCTGAACAGGTTGAGTCGCGACAGGCAGATTTAGGGGAGCGCGACAGATTTGGTTGCGCTGGATGCCGAGCTTCAGGGATGCTGCAATTATGATGTAGAATGGAAGGCAAGAGGCAGAGGGTGTCTGCCACTGGTTGTGAGGCAAGAGCAGAGACCTGGAAGGAGGGGGGAGAAGTGTGAGAGAAGATAGGAGAGAGAGAAGGAACTGAGAAGTTATGGCTAATCACAGAGAAGACAGGCAGCAAAGAGAACAACAAAGAAAAGCCTGAGACTTTCAACCCCATCTTAGAGCAAAGAAGAGAGTGAGTATGAAGACATACAGTGGTACCTCAGGTTACGAACTTAATTCATTCCGGAGGTCTGTTCTTAACCTGAAACTGTTCTTAACCTGAGGTACCACTTTAGCTAATGGGGCCTCCCGCTGCCGCGTGATTTCTGTTCCCATCCTGAAGCAAAGTTCTTAAACCGAGGTACTATTTCTCGGTTAGTGGAGTCTGTAACCTGAAGCGTCTGTAACCTGAAGCGTCTGTAACCTGAGGTACCACTGTATAGGCAATCAAAGCATTGGAGCCCATTTGCACACACAGAGATGCCTCTGTACACTTGCCAAACCATCACATGGGGCTGATTGTACCCCAATTTATATTTCTGTACTGTAAAAATGAAAGGCAAGTCAAAGTCTCTCACTACATGTGAGTATATGATTTTATAAAGCAACTCCCTACAAGGTATTAATGAAACAGGAAAAGAAATAGAAACTCCACAGGAGCTTAGGATAAAACACTTGCCCTGTTCAGAACTTCCTAATCAACAGTGGAACAATGGAAGGGCATCAGGATTGTATCTGCTATCCTTTCCTCTGACCTCCACCTGTTCAATAAAAGCTTTTACCAATGCTCTACACATGTAGCTCTTACACACAACTGGGAACATTGCAAAAAAAGAGGGTCCCAAATGAAGTGTGCAATTGCCATGCATAGCGTTCTGCTCTGGACTTCTGCCGAATGCATAGTATTTGGGAGGGGGGACAGCAGACATGATCCCAGTGCCTTCTCATCGTATTTCACCTATACACTTTGGAAGTCTGGAAAATATTTTAATTATTTTGAATTACTAAGAGTTTAAGCAATGATGTAAATGAAGGCTTAGAATTAGACTGGAAGCAATATCATTTTACCAGGACAAGGTACATGTGCCTTAGTGGACTTGGAAGAGTTATCAGTGTTCTAGCTATGAGATAATGGGTAGGGAACTCCCCTCCCATGAAATCACAAATCACAACTTCTGACCACCCCACCCTCAATATTGGTCATCAAATCACTTCTTCCTTGTAGCTTTCCAAATATATTAGCTAAGGCAGTTGGGTCCCCTTTTACACCACCACCACCCTGGTAATTTTACTAGACAAACCATCAAGAAGTGGGACAGCTATTCTGAATAAAACTCTTATCCTTTAATAATAACCGACAATTGCTGACTAGATTCTTTCTCATCTAAGAGTGCACTAATAAGTAAAGATGTCAAAATGATCTTGCCAAGAAAATCAGTTAATCTTTAAAAACAGAAGATTTCAGCATATTTTCCCATTAGCCTTCTGAAAGGTTGAGCGCCACTCAACTGAGTGCATTGGGTATTAACAGTAAGTTGAAGGAGAGGAAGAAGTAGTAGCAACTGATTTCTAGATTGCAGGGTGGTATACAACATGATATAAAACCAAGTGATTAAAAATTCAAGACATCTTAAAATGCCATAGAAATTGAACATTAAATTGTTTAAACTAATGGCAGGAAACCATCTCAAAGACACAAACATATGCAACTGTTCCCAAATGCCTGAGTAAATGACTGTGACTTTGAAAAAGGTATCTAAAGCAAAACACTGAGGGAACCAATCATAGTGGAACTGAGTTCCACCGCTGGGTTGCCGCTATGGAGAAGGCTCCATCCCAGTGGAGCTGCCACATTTCACACTAGCTGCAGCTTCTGAAGCAATCTTCAAGGGTATTTCCACGTGGAACGCATCACAGTAATCCATTTAGGAGACTCCCAAGGCATGGATAATAGTGGCCAGGCTCTCCCAGTCCAGGAACTGACAAACCAGACAGATCTGGTCATATGCATTCCTCACCGCTAAGGCCACCTGGGCCTCCAGTGTCAGCTTAGAATAGAGGTATATAATTTACTTTACAGTGGACTCTGCAGGGACATGTGAGTTACCCCTTGAAATGTATTTCTGATGTATCTTTTCTGAGCTCGTTCAGAAAGAGACCCCAGATATACTTGTGGCACAAGGGATAGTAAACATTTAAAGGGAGGGGTCAGCTGGAAGTAGAAAGAAGCAGCTAGGGAACAAGGAGGCAGGAGTGATCGCTCTGAGCTGTTTCACAGGAGCAGGCAGACTTGTCCTGGGTAAGTTAAAGGCAAAAGCATATGAGCTTGGCACAGCCAATAGTGCAACAGCTGGATGGCTGCCTGAGGGCAGTGCTATCCTCTCAACACTGAGTCAGGAAATAGACAGATAGTGTCTATTCAGGGACCACTGAGAGGAAGGGATTTGCAAAAATGTATTGGATTTGCTCAAGCTGCAACTTTCCTCTGGGGATCAAACCCACAAAGAGTTACTACATTGTCTTTGACTTGCTAGTTTCTCCTCCAGCTATGTACGAGCCTTAGCCATTTCATGTCCTAACTTGAAGAGTAGGACACATCACGATCTGAAAACGCAGAAACAAAAATTCCCCCTTTAGCAATGAACTCCGCATACTGAATTTATGATAACATTGGACAGCTCCTGGATCATAAGCTAACTGTGCAATTCTGTTTACATCACACAGACACACACAAAAAATACCTCATTGTTTTTAATGAACAGGGGAGCACCAGATACCAGAAGATAAATGAGAGGCTGTAATCCAAGCTGACAAACAATCCAACATGACCAAAAAAATAAAAAAATAAAAAATGCCAGTCCTTTGAATGCTGAATTAAAAAGCAGATGAATGAAGTGCTTAGACTAAAGCTATACGCTTGCCACCGCTAGCACATTAGTCATGGGGAACATGTTCTTGCATGCATAAGCCACTAAAAATTAAGGTCTTTAAGAAAAATACAAAGCCAAAGACATCAAGGGTGGCAAATTGATTCATTCCCCTCCTTTTATTATTTCATTAACTCTTGCATTGCAAGATCCCCAGGTGGCTCACCATGAAAAGCAGAAAAGGGATGTGAAGGCAAGTTCACAGTACAAATGCAACGAAAGACTGGATAGGCATAATAGAAATACTAAATGGATTGTGGTTCTGTGTGCGCAGTGAGGATATATGAGAATGAATATTCAATGCAACTGTTTTAACCCCAAATTCTTCTTAAACCACATTTCCTGAACACTGAGGAGGTTCTGGAATTGTTTATATAATGCAGATTACTTGTGGCATCCTGCTCCTATTTTTATAGATATAAATATAGACAGGCAGGTGAAGAATGGAAATCATATATGAAATATTGTTGATAGTTTTGTCTGAAGCCTACCAGGGGAGGGGGGAATGTCCTCCCTTCCCCCCAGTTCTGATCAACAGCTTTCCACAGAAAACCTAGATGATCTCTTGATGTTTTGTGAATTCTGTTTCTGCTGCTACTCTGTTCAATTCAAGTAAAGATATTTAGAAATGGGTCACTCTCAAACACACCCTCACACTGATTTTGTGGTCTAATGATGCATAAATAGCTATTCTGGTATGTTCTGTTTTCTTGACAGCTGCAAAGGTACATTCACACCTTTGTACAGGAGAAGAAATGTTCAGCAGGAATTGACAAGATTGTAGGAAGTAGCACAAAGTATTTTATTACTAAGGTATTTCATTGCTAAAGATAGTAAGAAAATACAGAATGCTCACTATAAAAGAAAGTGACTACACTGTTTCAGGATGAACGACTATGCTGCGGATTCCAAAATACTGTGTGCATGTTTTGTTAAGTTTGCTATGTGAAAATACTATTTTTATTTTAGTGGAACCCAAATAGATAGCAAAATTAACCTCTACTCACATAATCCAAATAAGAAAGTTAACAGAGCTTCTCGGAGATGCTAAAATGAGATCTGGCAAGTCTCCAGGAAAAGACGTTTCACAATTCCAAAGCATCTACAAAAAGGCTTCATGCATCAACTGTAATAGTAAAATATAGCTCTCATTCATTCATTCATTCTGCATTTTCCATCTTCAGCCAAAAGAAACCCAAGGTGGAACATAGTAAAACAGTAAAATATACAAATGAAGGCAACAACCATAAAACCAACACTATAAATCAGATTCGAAACAAAACATCAAAATATAATGAGATCATAATTGCAAACAATCTAGCAGTAACAACTCTTGCATCAGCCCAAAATCCACGTGCCTAGAAATGTATCTTCATCTGATGCAGATGACAGGTGGGTCTCTATGGGGACAGAGTTCCACATCAAGGGTACCACAACAGAGAAGGCCCTGAGCTGTTGCATCATAATGTCAGTTGAACTAAGAGCAGGTGCTCTGCTGCAAATCATGACACAGGTAAAAGGTGAGGCAATCTTCCATTTATTTCAGCCCTAGGGCACATATACCTTTTTGAGTTAAATTCAGCAGCTTAAATCAAGGCCAAAAGCAAACAGACAGCCAGTGCACATCCTATGGGACAGGTGGTGAAGGACTTCCCTTTTCAGTGCCAGACAAGAACCTGAATGGACCACTTAAGCCACCTGAGCAGTGATGACTGCAAGAATATCCTTACGTTACCAACCTCTTCCTGCAATGGGAGGGCACCTTTGTCCAGTCTGCCCAACTCACAGCTAAGAGATTTAAAAGCTTTCAAAGTCAAGGCTCCAGTGCAGACTCTAGTACAACAGGCTCCCAATAATCCAATCAGGAGTGGGTCATTGCATTATGCAGCAGCAAGTCTTCTTGATGGCCAGAAGAGGAATAACATCAGTTTAAAATGTCCCCACGCCATCAAGTGTGCAGGACTTTCCAACTATCATTAGCGTCATCTTGCCTGAATGCAGCTCATTAATATTTGCATCTGCTTTCAAATCACAGCCAGATGGGATACAAGAACTAAGACTCATGGCCAGAGTCATAGGAAAGAAAGATACAGTGAGAAAGAGAGCAGAGTAGCTGTTTACACAGCAGTTTTGACAGCATTACTGAACTCACTTAATGAATATAAAACTCACTTCCAAGATGCTGATCCTGCTCTGCTGCAAATTTTATAGAGTTGCACTTCATTTGACCTGTAAGGAGTACAGTTCAGAAGCTGCCACAAGTTAATGTATTGATACAACCAATGTGTTGGCTAATCAGCTACTGTATGTTGCTATTATGCACCACTGCCTAGTGGTGCAACGAGAAAGCTGATAGCACATTTGCAAAGCTAAGCAGGGTCTGGTATGGATTCAACTTGGATGAGGGTCTGTGTGTTGAGATTCCTGCATTGCAGAGGGATGAACTAGAATTCTATGACTCTTTTCATGTACTCCTGCACTCAGGGCTGACCAACCCATGAGGCAAGGTGAGGCAACTGCCTCAGGCAGCAGGATCCACAGGAGCAGCAGATCCGGCCTCCAAAGAATGCATTGTTCACTGAAGCTGCAGTGATATTCCTTGGAGGCCAGATCTGCCACCTTCTTGGCAGTCCCTGTCCCATCCCTACAGCAGCTTCTTGGTGAATAGGAAGCACTGCTGGTTTCCTCCCACCATTGTTCCCAATGTACATCTTTATTCCTCCAATTGTTCCTGATGTTGATGTCCCTTGTTCCTTGGTTGGTGGGTGTTCAGCTCAGGTGTCAAAATATCTTGGGCTAGCCCTGTCTGCTCCTCACCTTGATATAACCACAACACTAGCTACAAAATGTAGCCATGAGCGAAGCTGTGGTTATAGAATCATAGCAGAAGTAAGCTTAAAGATAAACTAATCCAACCTCTAAAAAGGAACATAGGAAGCTGCCTTAGAGTCAGACCATTGGGCCACCTAGCCTAGTACTAGGATAAGTTGAATCCTGACAAGACAGAAGTACTATTTTGGGGGACAGGGAACGGGTGGGTGTGGGGGACTCCCTGGTCCTGAATGGGGCAACTGTACCCCTGAAGGAGCAGGTGCACAGCCTGGGAGTCATTTTGGACTCACAGCTGTCCATGGAGGCGCAGGTCAATTCTGTGTCCAGGGCAGCTGTCTACCAGCTCCATCTGATATGCAGGCTAGACCCTACCTGCCCACGGACTGTCTCGCCAGAGTGGTGCATGCTCTAGTTATCTCCCGCTTGGACTACTGCAATGCATTCTACATGGGGCTACCTTTAAAGGTGACCCGGAAACTACAATTAATCCAGAATGTGGCAGCTAGATTGGTGACTGGGGGTGGCCACTGAGACCACATAACACCAGTCTTGAAAGACCTACATTGGCTCCCAATATGTTTCCGAGCACAATTCAAAATGTTGGTGCTGACCTTTAAAGCCCTAAATGGCCTCAGCCCTGAAGGAGCATCTCCACCCTCATCGTTCGGCCCAGACACTGAGGTCCAGCGCTGAGGGCCTTCTGCCAGTTCCCTCACTTTGAGAAGAAAAGTTACAAGGAACCAGGCAGAGGGCCTTCTTCAGTAGTGGCGCCCACCCTGTAGAACACCATCCCTTCAGATGTCAAAGAGATAAACAACTATCTGATGTTTAGAAGACATCTGAAGGCAGACCTGTTTAGGGAAGTTGTTTTTTTTTTAATAACTGATGTTTTAATTTATTTTTAATCTCCTGTTGGAAGCTGCCCAGAGTGCCCGGGGAAACCCAGCCAGATGGGCAGGGTATAAGTAATAGATGATGATGATGATGATGATGGCTGGCAATGGATCTTAAAGATTTCAGACAGTGAGTCTTCCCCAGCCCTAGAAGTGCCAAAGATTTATGCTGTACCACTCAGCTATGGTCCTTCCTCCAATGCCAATGGAAGAAATCTATTACTATAGCACCTTGAGAGGTGGCCATCCAGCCTATGCTTAAAACGTTTAATAAAGAGCCCATCACTTTTAAGATGGTCTGCTCCACTGTTAAACCTCTGATACTGTCAATAAGCTCTTCCTAAGTTTAACCTAAATTCTTTTTCAAAGCCCATTGCTTCAGGCCCTACACACTGTAGTAGCAGAAAACAATCCTGCCCCATAATCTGTTTAGTAGCCCTTCAAATATTTCAGGATGGCAATCATGTCATGTAAATAATAAAATAAATGAATAAATAATTTGATAGAGCTGCCTTCAAAGAAAGCTTAGAAATTCCATATTGTTTAAAAGCAAAGTCTGAATCTACACACTATTATGTTCATGATGATAAATTAGCTAGTAAGGTCAGAGGTGTTAGACGTAAATGGATTTCAAGTTCACATACATTGGGATGTGTGCTTTGCATGCACTTAGGACTCTATTTATGAAAGTTCTTTTCTTCAGTACCAATTATATTAACGTTCTTATCTAAAATCCAATTGCACGCGCCGTTGAAGTCAATGAACATTATTCCATTTGAGGTAAATGAAATTTATGTTATGATGATTATATGTAACATAAAATAATGCAGCTAAGGCTTCCCATGGGATGATGACAATTGCTACTCTAATTAGTTTTGAACTGTTTGAGTTAAATGGAACAATAAACCTGTTTCATAGTCACCTTTATTTCATGACCATTTTCAGCTAAAAAGACAGATCTACAACAAAGCAGGGAGGGGACCAAGCTTCAAGAAGCAGCCCAGACACCATGTGAAAGTCAGACATCAAATTCTCTTGTCATTATCAGCTTCTACATCTACAGAGGCAGCTGCTGAAAAAGCATTGAACTTATCTACTGGTTTCTTTTAGGTATTAGGCTCAGAGAGCAATGCAGTCCCCTTAGGCTAAAGTGAACAGCTCTGAATCTGGATCCACATACTGTTATATATTGGAAGCGAATTTATTTAATTTTAAAGCTGATTTAATTTAGGAAATACCTACGCTAGTAGTCTGTTTAGTTTACAGAGATTCATAGTCTAAAGTAAATTTATTCAATGGCTTGCTAGCAGAAGGGCTAGAAGTGAAAAGTGTTTCCAGTAGCAGGAAAACTGTACAGGTTTACAAAAGTAAAGAAGAAATAGACTTTTTAACTTTTATTTTTTAAAAATAGAATTAAATGCTCCACACCCAGAAATATATATATATATATTCCTATTTTGGAAAACAATGAGAGGATCAGGTGAAATATTTGCAACACCTAAATTATAAAAAACTATTTCTCCACAATACACAAACTTTTATTTCAACAACAAAAAAAGCATTTTATAAACTACTTATTCTAGGAACTGCTGAACATCATCATCATCATCATCATCATCATTCTACTGCTGTGTCCACATTCCTTGGGTCACACAAGGACACTTCAACCAGCAAACTACTTAAGTATGCCAGTTTTAGTCCCATTTGGTACCAAATTGGCATCATTGCTCAGTTAAGCAACTGTTTGTCTTTTGCTAAAGGCACTAGTGCTGGAAATGCTAACTGTATTACACAAGCAGGGGACAACTTGAGAGCTGGCTATCTTGACAAGTTGAGTCTGAATTACACGGGTCACATTAGCCATTTGTGGAGCTCAAGTAAAAAAGTCCGCTTTCCTTGTTCCCCAACAATTCAGAGTTCAGCTATATTGCAGCTAAAATGCAGTACAATAGTGATTACTGGTGACTATCCATTCATTCAAAATATTTCAAGCCTACCTTTTGGCAACAAGGCCTTTCAAGAACTTTCAACAAGACTTTCAACATGGCCTTGCAGTGATCATACTAGAACTGTGTACTATCAAACAGACTTCCGAATTCCTATTTCTCAGATTATTATTTTTAATAGCTACTACTCAAGCTAATAATATATCTTGTCATTCTCCCCTTTTGTGCCCCTCCTTTAGTTTGTGCATAGTCTGCCTATTGGGTAATCCAGTATTGGGCATTTATGATGCAGCATATACACATTCAGAGATTGAGCATACTTTATCTCCAAACATTTTTATGCATCAGATCAGTTATGCAGAGATTGGCAAGTTGTGGTGCATGTAAACTATTAAGAAGCAAATTGATGAAGACTGAACCTCTGTATTTCAATTGTATTTTTAATATACAGTATGTGTGTGTATATACCGTAGTTACATAAAGGTAAAGGACCCCTGACAGTTAAGTCCAGTCGCGAACGACTCTGGGGTTGCCGCACTGATCTCGCCTTACTGGCCGAGGGAGCCGGCGTTTGTCCACAGACAGTTTTTCCGGGTCATGTGGCAAACATGACTAAGCCGCTTCTGGCGATACCAGAGCAGTGCACGGAAACACCATTTATCTTCCCGCTGGAGCGGTACCTATTTATCTACTTGCACTTTGACATGCTTTCGAACTGCTGGGTTGGCAGGAGCTGGGACTGAGCAACGGGAGCTCACCCCGTTGAAGGATTCGAACCGTCAACCTTCCGATCGGCAAGCCCAAGAGGCTCAGTGGTTTAGACCACAGTGCCACCTGCATCCCATATACAGTTACATAAACACACTCTATTGGTATCCTGCTCCCAAGGTTACTATCAAAAACCATAAAATACATAAAGGTAGTTGTCATTATTAAAATCCAATGGAATCATAAAACATAATCTCTCTCATTCTCTCTCAGTACCGCTGAAACAGGCTGCATTCATTTATGTTTCATAAATGGTGTAACTGTAAGGGCCAAACTAGACATTACGCAGCAGATGTATGTAACAGTCTCTTGACCTTTTTCTAAAATGAAAAATAACTGCGGGAGTCTGCAAATCGAGAACAGAGAAACTGTGAGGAGTTGGGCTACTTAACAGTCTCTGCTTTGGCAGTTTTCCTTCTGAAAAAAAAAAAGTCACATCTCTCAAGCTGCTTTTCTGCCGATTGCAAGAAAGAGATGGGGAGGGTACCTATCACAGTACATTATTTACTTTCTTAATAAGATCAAAGTCTGATGATTCTTGTCATGGGACTGGAATGCTTATGTTTATTTATAGTCATCAACTGACAAGATTCTTTAAAATGTGGCAGCGTATCAGTGTCAGAAGACATGGATGCAAAAAGCAGTGAAAAAGTAGGGCTACCCTGGCATGGTTATCTTAGTGGTGGTCCTTCCTACTGAGTTACGTAAAACCTCTATATAAACCCCCTACAGTGCAGACTTTCAAATGAGCTGTAAAGAATAATTCATTTCTGGTATGTTATGGCCTACATATTGGATTTCAGATGCTTCTTGAAATTGTTTTGTATCATGTTGTAATTGATTGGAGGGGGGACTTGTTTGTTTAGAATCTTATTTTATTATGAATTTTAGGTGAGGAGTATATACACATTGACAATGTTTTCTTAGAAACTACCCACACAATCCAGCAAGCAGAGGGCAAAATGCCTTGGGAACTGCATGAAACAAGATGCAAGGAACCCGTGGCTTATCTTGCAGATTCCTTCCCCAATCTTGTTGTCTGATGTCTGGATTCTTCCAGTTAATTCCAGAAGTTGCTGGTGGTGTTGACAAAGAACAGGATGAGGGAAAAAGCAGGCAAGAGGCTGCAATGCCTCCATCACTTGCCACATTAGGAAATGTAAAGGTATGGGGGAAACAATATACCTCAACTCTCTTGGTAGCAGCTCAATGGGATTTTCTTACTGGGATTCTCCCAGCCCTATTTGGGGTTGCTGAGGATTTAAACTGAGACCTTTATCTTTTCTCGAAAAGGAAGCACCTCATCTATCAGCACTACACTGTAAACTGTGTATTCTTTATGCTAACACATTTTACATGACAGATAAAATATACAAAATGCAGCAAAAGAAAAACTGAACTTGTCTCATTGTTCTTACCTCCTACTTGTATAAATAAAGATGAACACAAAACAGATGAAGTAACAAGATAAATGAGATTTATTCTAATTGTTGACAACAATTGTCCTGTAGACACTTCCCATTCTATAACCGTGCTTTATCTGGTATTCAGACAGAAACAGATGAGATACGCCAGCTTAAGGTCACTTACTTTATATGTGAAACAGAGAAAAGAGATGTCATCTTTATGTTAAGCAACAAGACTGCATTATGTATTAATAGTGAAGGAACACACAGAAGAAGACATGTGTTTTGCTGGAAAATACAACATTCCTTACATTTTTCAGTGCATAGCAGTTGTTTTTGTTTTATAGCAGAACATATGACATTTGAGAGGAATAATTCAAAATATCTTTCATCAAGTGAAATTGGCAGCAGTGGGGGGTCCTCACTGAATAAATTTCCAGAAACACAGATCATGTGAAAAAGGCTTGTTTTCAATCACTTTGTATCCATGTAGGTCAATAAACACAAATCCATAGATTTTGTTTTGAGGGGGTAGGAGTTCAAAAGAACTGAAACTCAAAGAAAAGCCATGTGAAATGACTGTCAATAGCTTTCATGACAAAATGCCTAGCAATCAAGTCTTTCAACTGTGTGAAGTAGAAAATCCTGGTTACTGCAGTGTACAGAAAGAAGACATGGTAGAACAAGATGTGATTCAAGCACCACAGCTTTAAGGAAGATGAGTAAAAAGGATTAATGACTGCAGCAAATGATGCCACTTCAGAGGAGAAGCCACATTCCTCCTTAAATAACCAGTGGGCAAACCAAGGGATGACTTAGCGTGGAGCACCTTAACACCTTCAGAAACACCCTATTTGGTGCCCATGAAGGCCAATGCCCCACTCACTTTTAATTATTTTTAATTGAGGGTTGTTGAGCTTTGGGTTTGTTTGCTTGCTTTTTGCTCTTGGGGGGAGGGGTTGGTTGGGACAGGGTTTTCTGCTTTGTGGGGTTTCTCCAGTTTTTTGTCCGTGGCACTGTGGGTTAAACCACAGAGCCTAGGACTTGCCAATCAGAAGGTCGGCGGTTCGAATCTCCGCGATGGGGTGAGCTCCCGTTGCTCGGTCCCTGCTCCTGCCAACCTAGCAGTTCGAAAGCACGTCAAAGTGCAAGTAGATAAATAGGTACAGCTCTTGCGGGAAGGTAAATGGCATTTCCGTGCGCTGCTCTGGTTTGCCAGAAGTGGCTTAGTCATGCTGGCCACATGACCCGGAAGCTGTACGCCGGCTCCCTCGGCCAATAAAGCAAGATGAGCGCCACAACCCCAGAGTTGGTCACAACTGGACCTAATGGTCAGGGGTCCCTTTACCTTTCTATTTGTGGGACATCGGGGATGCCTGTCTTTGGGGGGCAATTCTGAGCATTGCTAGTTTTCTTTTGGGGCACTATGACAGTTCGTTGGTTCATAAAGACTGGGAATCCTTTCTCTAAGCAGCTGCAGCTCCTTAAGGTGGCTAACCAGTAACCCCTGTACCAGAGATCTAGCTAATTTTACCATATCCATATAAAAATGGACCCCCAAAGTTGCCCAATGCCTGCTGGTTGTCTTTGTACTCACCCTGACAAAACACTCCCCCTCACAGCTACCCAGACCTCTGGGTGTCCTGCAATTCCCTATCTCTAATATGTTCTAGATTTATGTCTCCATTCTGTTTGCTTCATCCCTTTGTTTGGTTTCCACACTGGAACCTCAGCATACTAAGCAGGCAAATTACTTCTATTCATAATTCCTTCTGTCATTAGGCATTATTTAGTGCCTACAAGCACCAGGCTACAATGCTGCAGTGTGTGGAGCAAACACTACAAGGAAGGTGAAAACATCCCATTCTCCAAGTCAACTGAGTATAATAGCAAATACTTCCATGTCATCCTCTTCGATTTCAGCCATTTCCCTGCCAAAAAAGCCATTAAGTCCAGATCCTAAATTTACCTAACTGCATCGCTGGTCTTCTTTCTCTGGCAATGCTACTGAAACAATCAAGGACTATGTAATTATTTTCAAGAAGTCAGTGAAGCACTGAAATCTCCATTGTTTGTATAATAAAGTAAGAGGTTGGTGGTGAGGGAAATCAATTGTTATGCTCTCTCTGGGTGGGATACACAGTGAAGAGCATGTGGTGCATTGCAATTTCATAGTTCTGGTGAAGTGTGCTCTATAATTATTCTTTAACTAAAACATAACGGTGCAATTTTGGCTTATTATTAAAAAGAAGCTGCAACAACTGAGAATATTTTATAAGCAGATAACTGAAGCATAGCGATTTCAAGAGCTTATAGCGGCAAATGTTTGGGATACATATGAACTGTGCCAAATAACGATTTCTGTATTCTCCCAAGTTCTTTTACATGCACAGACCTCTTTGAGGATCTTCTCCAGAGGACTTCTGTAAAGCATAGTGCTGGCCACAGTTAAAAACCGTTAGTCTGCTTCAGCAGGGATATTATTCCTGATATCTATATCCAAAGTGGGATACATCTATCTCCATTGCAAGCATGGGGAACCCTTTTCTGACCATGACAGACAAGTCTCTTGTGGGTGGGGGTCAGATGCATTTATTGTATTTATTTATTTATTTATTAACTCTGCATACTGCCCTTCATCTATAGATCTCAGCACAGTTCACAGTACAAAAATACAAGAGTAAAACACAAAATGCATAATAACAAAACAAAACAATAATACCCTCACACCTATTTACAGTAGGATTCATTCCAGCCATACAAATGTCCAGAACTGTTAGGCACATCCAACCCAACCCAACCACATCTTTTCAACCTCCATCTGGACAAGCAAGAGACATTATCATGCATGATCATAGTTCAGAGACACATCCCAGCAGGCACTTGAGGAGAGAGGAGATGTGGCCTGGGGAGAGTCAATTGCTGAACAGAGGGGCTTGCAAAATTGCATTTAGCCTCCAGTTTTAATGTATGGCCTACCATGGTGCAAAATGTTGCCTCCGTTAAATCTGTAATGATGACATTACTTCTTTCTACAGCTATACAGATGCATAAGTACTGCCTTAGTATATTCTCCCACATCTATACACCATTGGACGATGCCTTCAGGCTGCCACTTATATTCTGTACAGCCAGCATCAGAAAAACATTGGAGGAAAGCACTTCTGTTAGAGAGAGAGAGAGAGAAGCGGAATTATCTGTACCCAATCTATGAAACAAGAAAGGACAATAACAAAAGTAGGCAGGGGGTGGAATCATACTCTGCTTTAGATATGAGAAAAACTGCTTCTTCAGCCTTTGGCTCCTGTCCTTTCTCCTTTACTTCCAACCACCATGTTATTTATCCTTCAAGAAGAACATTCAAATTAGCAGGAGCAGCTGGTGTATCAGAACAAAGCCACCTACTGGGGCAGGGTGGTGCTGAACAGGTGAGACTGGGACTACACACATGTACACACATGTACACACACACACACACACACACATAGTGTGAGTGTTGGATTGTTGCTCATGCACAACCCCTGCTTCTGCGCCACTAGCAATGATGCCACTGTTGGCAGGTCTCCACCACCAGTGCTGGATTGACGTATAAGTTAAACAAGCTATAGCTTAGGGCCCCACTCTCTTGCGCCCCCCCCCCCGCAAAAAAATTAAATTAAAGGAAAACACCTGGATGTACATTTCCAAAATATAAGATAAAAAACAATAAAATAAAACCTACATACAGCAACAGTGTTTTGTGTTGTGTAGGCTCCTATGATGTAAAGTAATGGGCCCCGCCTGCTAGCCTGCTCCCTAAAATATCACTGGTTTGCTCATTTCTATATCTAGGGTGCCTACATTCTGCATGGGCTGGATGCATGGCAACATGTGCAAATGGCTTTAGATACCTGTTAGGTCAATAAATTACCACAGACCTTATATTCAACACAAAAAACAGCGACAATTTGTTGTTGACAAAGGACAGCTGGACATATAAAGGGCCCCATTACCTTCAGTAGTTTAGGGCTTCATCAAACCTAAATCCAGCCCTGACCACCACTGCATAGCAGGGAGAAGCACTCTCTCATCTTTCCCAGCACTCCCCTTCCTTCTGCTAGTGTGTCTGAGTGCTTGGTTCCCTTTGTGGTGATAAGTCTAACAGAAAGCAGGCATCCTTGTTTCTTTTACCAGTCACAGTGTAGCACTGCATGTATAGAACCAGTTTATTCAGTTCCAGGATCTACAAGGCTGCTGAATTAACAATTAAGACTCCTGCTAGAAATGTAGCTTATAGGACATACAGTACTTCTCTCTAATGCATATTCGAGCATCTTATTCATCATTTCTGCTGCTCTTGACACAGCTTGTCATTTTTAAAAATCTCTCTTATCCAGGAAACACAGCAAAGCAGATCTCTTTTGCATTGTGTGAGATACAATGAAGGACACATATAACTCAACATTTTAACTTTTCATAAATCTAAAGTTCAATCCAATTGGAGTTTGGACTGAAGTTGAGAGATCATTTGTGTTCATCAAATTATACTCTTTAAGAGCCTTGCGATGTACGCAACATTTAAAATCTTTGTATAAATGACCTTGATAAAATGAATAAATTGAGCAATAGTATCACCCAGTGGACAGAAATAGAAACAATAAATTAGTTTCAAATTGCATAAATTATATGTGGCATTTTTTAAAAAAATACAAGAATAACACATGAAACTTGTCAAATGTTAAATCTATTTTGCAACATGACATAATAAACGTTTCAGCAAAATACTGTTGTACTAATTATTTATCCTTTAGTTATTTAGAAGCTTTCAGATATTATATATACACATTTACACACACACACACACACACAGAGAGAGAGAGAGAGAGAGAGAGAGAGAGAGAAATTCTATAATATTCTCAGCATCACTTGAGCATCTCAAACTTAAATGTGTGGCCCATCTACAGTCACACATATATTTTATTTTAGCCCAAATTCCAATCCATGGTCACTTCATACTGTCTGCATACAAAATTCCTTTGAAGTTTGATCCTTGTGATCCCTGGTATCTCCAAAGTCTTCTAACTGGAGTCAGGGAAAGCCACTGCCAGCAAGCTAAATTAACCAGCATTCCGAATCTAAATTACCATTGTGTAGTGCAGGAGTGGGAAACATTTTTTTGGTCCTGTAGGTCAGATTTTATTTCCTCCTACCCTCTGGGTGAGTTTTGACAGACCTGTCAATCATCTAGCATCATGATACTCAAAGCTGACCACTGGGGATGGGCAGGCACAGCCAATGCAGAATTGAACTCCCAGCCATCAGCTGATTGACAGGTTGCCCTGGTTTCAGGGAAAATGATCTTGAGAACCAAATTGGATCTCCTGCCAGGCCAAAATAAGCCCATGGGCCAGAGGCTGCGCACCCCTGGTCAGGTAGTGCAGCTACCTTTCCCTTTTCCCTATTATTAGCTAACAGGTGTTGGATGGCATCTTGTATGCCTCCTTCCGGCAACTCCTGCAGCCAGGCTGCTGCCAAACATTTTGCTCTGCTTTCTTTTGGACCACGCCAGTGAGGCCAATAGTGGGGTCTTGCTATTTGGGCAGGACCTCCATACAAACTGCCCAAGAATGTGGAGGTCACCTCAGTGCTGCTAACGCAGCAAAAAACTATGGAAGAGGTGGCACTTACGGGTTACCAGTCTCTGCAGCCACAGCGGGCGCTGTGATTCTCTAGTGGTTTGACTTCAACCCTGGAGGTACACTCCATTGTCTTTTGAGACAGACAGATGCCAGCCAACTAACAGGCACACAAGATGAGGAGAGCCTCTCCAGGAGGCTTCCTTCCATAGCTTAATCAAAACTAAAGTCACTCCCCCTCCCAAGGATAACATTCTTGGGGGGGGATGACTTCTCATTGGCACCAGATTTACCCCACCAAGCATTTTAGCCACAGAAAGGGAATTTTTTTAGTTTCAATGTGTGCTGTAAACGAAAACAAGGGGGAGGTTGCTACATGCTCACACTCTGTAACTCACTAAACTCCTCATTGATACAGTGGAATAAATGTCCATTATAGCAACTCAGTTACTCAAAGTTAATCTGTGTATAACTCTAGGTGGCCTGCTAATGGTGCTATGCTTTACACAAGGTAGTTCTGATCAAGAAACAAGAGTTGTCCAAGTTTAGAAAGCCTTCAAGTGTCCAGCCAATTTTTGACATACGAGTTATCTTGCCAATGTAAGCAAAACTTTGAGTTAAAAGTAGTCCTTTTGCCTATGTTCTACACTTTCCTATTATATGTGAACATTACTCACTGAGGTCACAATGTCCTTAGAAAGTCAAAATACTTAAATCTTTGGGACGGTAACTATAAAACATATGAAGTTAATCCCATCATTATACCTCCAGCAGAGTGGCATTCTTATTTGTGAACTATGCAAACACTTAAATTTGACAAAATCCTGTTCACATTGTTTCCAATATGTGTATGTAGTGGGGAGTGGGGAGACAGATTGCACCTGCTGGCTCAACCCCTGACCTCTCCATGTGTACTGGAGGATGCGAAGAGACTCAATCTGTGTAGAGAGACCAAACGTATGGAGCAATCCTACATGCATAAATTTATAGGCATATAGTAGATTCATTCCACTTTCATTTGACTGCATGGAGATCAAGAGAAATATATCTATATCATTAGCAGCAGCAGCAGCATTTATATCCCACCTCTTTTTCTAACAGATTCAAGGTGGCTTACAGCTATAATAGAAAGAGCTAAAAACATAGGGGAAAGCAATCATTTAAAAAAAGAAAAGAATTCACACATACACACAATCCATTGAACCCTACAGAGAAAAAAGAAAGGACGTTAGTACAATTTCCCTCCCTCCACATTCATCTGAATATATGGATATGGAGAGGGAGCCTCAAGGCACCCATTCCATTGTAAAAGTTATGCACATTTTGGAAACTGCTATTTCATTCCTAACAGCAGACTCTCATCAGCACTGCTGTCTAGCCACTGAAGTTCACCATTTTGGTTCCTGTACATTGCGTGCACACTGCAAAAGGAACCCTTGCTGATTCTACAATATATTTTTACTTCTTCTTTTTAAGTACAAGGTGGAATGTGAAGCCTAACGTTTTGCATTGAGCCCAGCATACGAGCTGCTCAATTTAGTGATGAATGGTTACCTTAAGATGGCAGATTTATGTCAGGAAAAAATTAGAACCAGTAGCTTCTGCAAATGTTGACGTTCAGATGGCAAAGTAGCCAAGTAAAATCAAGACGCTATGGGTATTGTACACAGACTGCAAACCAATGGCGAGACATCATTACGCACAGTCAGAAAACATTTAGAGTCACACAGAGAAATACACCTAAGGAAGTTTCCAAATAAAGCATAGGAGATAAAGGAGAATCAGGGATACACAGGTTGCACAGCCAGCCAAAGTAGTACATAAAAAAACGCTGCAGGGACCAGCAATTGATGTTGACACAACAGAGAAGTGAAGTCTGCAAAGGCAAGACACAGCAAAGCCACCTTCAAAGCAGTATGTTAACAGGAAGTATGCAGGGGCACCCAGTTGGGTACAAAAGCCTTCCTTGTGTGCTTGTGCCCAGTGACCAAGCCTTGCACACTTTGTGTCTGACTGCTGTTCATAAGACTCAGAGGATCATCAGCTCTAGCCACAAACAGTAAAAACTAGTTTAGATCACAATGCCTAGTGTCGTATACTATTAGAAGAATGAAGTGAACACAAGGCTTTGCACAAGCCAAGTGGGAAAGGCATAGAGATAGCTGCAGCCAGGAAGTGTGTGCATGTGAGAGAGGTAAAGGAATGAATTAATAAAACCAGGGAACTGCTTCATGCTGTAATCCTACACCTAAACTGGGTGTGAGCCCCATTTTATTCAAAGGGCTTTTCTTCAAATTTACATATCTAGAATTGCCGTCAATTCCATATCAAAGCTTTATGTTTTAAGGAAACTGTTTCCAAAGTTTTCAGCATATTCAAGTTCAATCAATGCACACCTTCAGTGCTCACCCCAATAATGATATGCACACTTCCTAGTTTTGACTCTCTTGACGTTACTGCAATAACACTCATCTAAGCTCATCTAAGCTTTTATTAGTTTGCATCACTGGAGATTAGGGCAGCAAATTACTGGAACCCCAAGAGACATTCTTTGACAACAAAAGGATTTCAGGACATCACCTTTGCATAGCCTGTAATTTTTCTGATAGCCAGATTATTTTTCCTGATCCCAGAAAAGGATGTGGAAAGTAAGACATGCAGTATAGGTGGAGAACATGCACATAATGGAAGCTGTATGCCCCAGTCTGAGTACTTCCTCAATATATAATTTGATTGGTGGCAATGAAGAGGAAGGCTTTCTCACTGGAAGCCCCCTGATTATGAAAGACTCTCCAACTAGCCCCAATGTCAATGCATTTTTGTCATCAGGCACAGCATTTTCTGTTCTTCAAGGCCTCTTAGCATTTTAATGCTTTAACATTTAATTGCAATAATATCTCTAAGTCTCTTCTTTTATTGTGTGTGATTTTTTTTAAGTATCTAGGATTAGTTTACAGATGATTTAACTAGCATTTATGGGGGCCTCTATACATCCTTTTTGTTGTGCATTCATGACTATTTCTGTTATAAATACTGCTTCCACCTGCAAAAGCTTTGGGGTGAACTTCCTACAGAAATCCAGTTATACTATAAATGTTCCTGGGCTTTTTTGGTCTCAACTTTGTTGCACTATAGTGCTCACAGAAATGTGATAACGTGGTTCAGCAATGCTTCCCCAATGAATAAAGCAGAATGACATGTGGTCAGTACAGTATAAACCCACCACCGATGGACCATTATTGCATCAATGGCATGTTGCAGAATACATCAACACACACAAACAAACCCACCAATCTGGAGCGATCCTATGTTTTTCCTGCTCTGCTTCTGTTCTGCTGTTTGTTTAATTGTTTTTGTGGAATTTATGATTCAGTGACTTTAAATTTTTCAACAGCATACTTCTCAGATGTTATGGGGTATTAGGCGGTTGCTCGAGAGCAATCAGGCAAATGCCTCCCTGATCTGTTGTAAAGCTTTGTTATTGGTGCTAAAAAAACTTCACCATGCAGAGCGCCTCTATTCCGTATCTTGCTCATTCACTAGCAGAATCTGAGAGTGAGCGGTCCTTGAATCTTCCCCAGCAGAGTAATCTCTTGACCCCCAGTCTATGCCTCCCTTCTCGGTGTGTAAGTCTACTGCGCAAGGAAGGCATGGGCAATGGTGGACCTCCCTCCTCCCCGCTTTGCTTTGGCAAGGTGTCCTGGCACCGCCTTGCAGCCTCCGAGCCCTGCATCTCCTCCTCACTAGAGGCGTGGCTTCTTTCCTCCACTGAGGAGGTGTTGCTTCCCACGATACCTGGGGGCTCTCTGTAATCCATCCGAGCCAATGGCAGTTCCCTGACATCAGAGAGTTTAGGTTATTGGGTCCCTAACAAATATAGTTGTTTTTTTTTTGGGCGGGGGGGGGGGGGGTTAAATGAACTGATACATGAACTGATGTAAGGTTAGAGAAGTAGGTCTCTAACATTCCATAGCTGGTAAAGGTAGGTAATTGTATTGTGTCACTTATCTGAGCTTCATCAGCTTAGTCTAGTCAGGAAAATTAATATACTATGGAAGAAGCTTTCATATATCACAGCTGCTGAACAAGGGAAACTTCTGTATGAGTCTACTGAAAAAAGACTCATTTGTTACCCTCACAAAAACGCACAGATGTCCTCAATGTCTGTCTCCCTTCTGGGTTTTTATTAGTGTGGATCTCATTTACCAAAAACAGCTGAGAAATTCCTTGCTAAGATGTTTACAGTCAAAAGCACTGGGTGTTAAATCCAGTAGCCCAAGCTTGCTTCCTCTCTTCTTTTCAGGAAGCACATTTGGCAAGACTCTAAGTGGCACTGGATAATTGCTTTATAAATCTGAATCCCTAAGCTTCCCCTGTATGGTGACTCAACCCATTTAAAAGCAGATTCAGGGCTCAAAGGTGATTGCTAAGCAGCTACACCTTGTTTTTTTTAACCCTTCAATAGGGAAGGGGTCACTTTGCTTTCTATTGCTGACCACTAGTGGAGAAAAATGGACTTCAGATTTACAGAGAGTTTTGCTGGAATTGTTTTTGAGAGATTTTAAACAGAAGGAAACTGCTGCTCAAAGAGCAATGTAGATTAGGTAGCACTTATTCTGCACCCTTGCCTTAGTTTCCCCTTTCCTCTTAGTAGAAAACAAGATGTGATTTTTCTGTGCACATTTTTTAATGCAAACAGCAGACACTGGGGAGGAGTGTTGATAATTGTTGAGACTTGGCAACAGGGGAGAAGGTAGGAATTAACCTGCTGCCATCCTGATTAAAACATCACACACGCACACACACACACAGACACACTCTCCACTGCTTGATGCTTCTATTTGCACTAGGAAGAAATGGAAGACCTGTGGCACTCCAAATGTTGCTAAACCTCAGGGCAGCAAAAGCTGTTGTTTCAGCAGGAGCTCAGCCCTCACCTAGAATGCTTTATGTCCAAGGAAGTCAGTGTTCAATCAGGAGAGCAATCTCTGGGGTTAGCCAAATAAGGGGAAACATAGTCCTCTTCTGCTGAATAACTGCCACGTCTCAATAGCTTTGTCTGGAGCATCTGGCACAAGAAACCAAGGACTCTCACTGCCTTGATGTGTGCTCTTCACAAAATTGCTCAGTAACCTTAGTTTATTAGAGTTGTTTTGACTGACTAAGACAAAAGCTGTAAAAAAAATATATTACACGCAGTAAGGAGGAGCAGTAATACATTGCTACTGCAACCTTTCATCTCTGGGACCAACAAGGCAATAAGTAGGCCAAGCCATTGTTCTGCAGGGCATTAATTGGAACCCAAAATTAATTGGGACATGCTTTTGTGTAAGCATTTGTGAACGGTCTCATGTCAAGAGCACTTTTGCTTGCTCTACCCGCATTCAAGTTTGCCCTTTTCCTTCCCTGTTATTTGCAACCGATAGGCTTTGCAGCATTTGCTTCAGTGCAGAAAATCTACCCATCATAGGAAGAGATCAGGAGAAAAGCAAGGGGCTATAAATTTAACTATAAAGCACAGGGAAGTGTGTTGCTGTTTCAGTCTCTTGGCTGCACACAAACTCACTCTCTTAAGTTGATCCGTAAGGTGGCTATCATTCACAATCACGGCATAATCATGTAACCTGCCAGAGGAGGAAATCCACAACCATCCCATGTTGTGTCAAAATATTTTAGGTCAGGTGGGCACAAGGAACAGTATGAGAGTCACTCAGTATTCTCATTCTTAATACATGAGCACAAAACTTCATATGAATGCCATTATAGCTAAACTGAAATAGGTTCCCTCTCTGATTCAATTGCAAACTATATGGTCACTCTTATTGATACTGCCAGTTCCTATTCTATTCAGGTGAAAAAAATGACTCTTGAAAGAACATCATGTTCTTTTTTTTTCTTGTGTGTGTGTATATATATATATATATATATATATATATATATATATATATATGGCTACATCCAATTGGATATGAAGAAACGTAATGAATATACAGGTGTAGGGATGTCAACAGGATTTGCTGGGCCTGGGATATTGTATGTGAATTGGGCCCCCTTCGTCTCCCCCCCCAAACAATGACCTTTTTGGTAACAAATTACAGTTGCGCTCAAACACACTAGTGCATTGATCAAATCATGGAACAAAAAATAAATAAATGGAAACTTGATGTGATCACAGATTGCCATTGAAATTATTTTTTGGTGCTGCATTTGATCAATGCACTAGTGTGTATGTTTACATTAGTTAAGCCACAGTGCAAAAGGAATCCTGATGTGAACATTAACATTCCTTTTTCTTCCTGTGATGAAATCAATATGCATATATGCTGGACCACACCAGTAACCTGTACAAAGAAGAGAAAAGACATGAACTGAAAGCTGTGGCTACCATGTGCCACTTCTGAAAGTGACTTTAGAAATTTTGAAAAACTAAACTAGAATAAATGTAGAGTAGAAACACAGGGCAGATCAAATGCCGTATAACAAGAATTGAATAAAATGGGAGAAATCCATTCATCCCAATATGCTACTAGACTTTTTCCATATTCCACTACCATCTCTTGCTAAAATAATTTCAGGCTAACTCTTAAAGAAGATGGCTTTTATATATCACATCTAATATTTTGAAACCTCACACATATGAAATATGTAGGAACAAATATCAATTGTGTTTTCTGCGGATTTACGTTTGTTTCGATTCAGCAGTAAACAGAGGGTTTTCCTGGGGAAAGTGGTGGACAAAAGAACCTCTCAGACACATGACTAGTAATCATGGGACAAAGGGAAGTGTGGATGGACCCTAAGTAATATTAAAATGATCTAAGGATCCTCCAGGTGTGCCAGTTTAGTGGCAAATAATAAAAAAATATATAGGGAAGCCTAGCACTGAACTTTGATTGTGGAACTAAGGCTGAGGCATCTACTGGACTTTGTGCTAAGGCAGCAGCATCTGTCATAGTAATGTCTTTGAGTAATCTTTGTCAGTAGAACTGCCTTCATGTGTAATGTGTGCACATGGGATCTGTATGGTAACTGGGCAATGGGGCTGCAGTGCTGGCCCCAATCCAGGTATCACTTGGTGAAGCTAATTGTTATGGCGAAGTAGTGTGTGTGTGTGACCATCTGTAAACATTCTCAGTGGACCATCTGGGTGAATAGGGCACTGCCCCACCAGACTCAGTCTACTGTCAGTCAGCTTTCATTTACCTTCCTTCTTATAACATAGCCCAGGGGGTAGCATTGCCTGTCAGTTTAGTCTTATTGCTGACCCTTGAAGAATTCAGCAGGGAGGAGGCCTGCCTGTTAATTGCTTTGGCTCCACCTACAGTTGATCTCTCTTCCTTCTGCCCCACCATTCTCAATGGGCACCAGCCACAACTGAGGAAAGCAGACTGAAAATGCAGTGTACATGGGCCAGGGAATCATTCATATAGTATTTCAACAATGTTCCTAAGTTCCTGATATATGTGATAATCCATGGAATTGAGGCTGAGCTGACAACCTTCAGAAAAGGACTATCTAGCTAAGAAAAATCAAACCCATCTCACTTTGGTGTCAGGAAGTGTATGGCTCCATAAAACATGCCCCGTATAGCTTTGTCCAAGTTGTATCTTTCCTAAGAAACCTTTTATCTTATTCCTCTGGGCCATTATAAATTAACTGTGAAGAAGATCTCTTTCCTACTGCTTTCTTCCCTTTCACTTCTTATGATCATCAGGACTGTGGGTGATTTCCTAGCTGCTCCAAAATTGGTAGTAGGAGTTCAGCTTACAAAAGTAAGGTTATCAAGCATCCACCAGTATATATTCATTTTAAAAAAATATGTTATCTAGTCTGCAATTTACTTAACATTGCAGATAAATTAGCATTTCATGGGGAAGGCTTAGCGAATTGGAGGGGGGGGGAGGAGAAACAGAGGTTTAAAATTACTTTTTTGCTGGAGTGGTGGGGGAGAAACCATTCCCCCCCTTCTTTATGACCAAAAACATATCTACAGATTAACACAATAAAAATAAAGCTGAAGTACCTTGTGTTCCCCTCAATTTTCAACTTATAATTGCTTTGGGCTGTTTCTGGAAGCATTTGGAGAATACAGAATTCAAAGTGAGCCAAGGCCCATGTTTCTATTGGGTTGTAAAAACCCCAATAGATGACAGCTAACCCTGGTGACCAGTTTACTTGCTAAAGGTCACAGTATACTTATAATTCATGGCCAGCTGTGTTTGAATGCATTTCAGACATTGTTTATGCCTTTAGGCAGTTTTACAACTTTTCATATTAAAGTCCAGAGTGCAGCTATAAATATTTAGGACCTAAATGAAAACAGGTTTGCACAAAGTGGCTCAGTTCTCAATCTACCTCTAATGATTCATCCCTGGTCAGGAGTCGGTGATCTTTTGTGGGCACTGCTCAAAATGTGGGTATGCAAAGGAAAACAAAGTCTCAGACCATAAAGCCACCCGATGCCAAGGAAACAGAGTCTGAAAACCAGTTGGTAGCAAGTCTAGCCAATAAAAGATTCCGTGACTGTGAACTGGAAGCTCTACAGATATGATAGCCATTTGTGCCTACCAGGGATATGCATCCAGTCCAGACAAATCCCAGAGCCTGAACTGGGCCAAACTGGGAATTGTCTGGAGCAGGTCAAGAAAGCCCTGAATCACCCTGGCTTGGGTCCATCTGAAGCAATCTGGGACTATCAAAAGCAGGGATGGTTGGTGGCCAGGAGAACTGGGGAGAGGAAGATTATGCCAATGAGAGTCTGCATGCCTCCTTCTTCCTGCTCCCCACCCCACTGCTGATCTCAATGCCCCCTGATTTGGTTTGAAGTCCTGATCAGTCTGAGTTAGATCAGGACCCAAGCAGGATTGTGGAATTGGACCCTGAAGCAAATTGGGGGTGCCTTGCACAGCTCTAGTACCTACCAGTGGACACAACACCTAAAAGCTGAATGACCAAAGTGCTGCCTGTGGATCAGTGTGTGTGTGCGCAGTGGGGGGGGGAATAGAATTACTGGAAGCACACCTTTATGGGAATTAATATTTGAATAGTGCAGCTGATTGGAGCTGGAAAATAGAGGCAGAAAGATGGATGAGAAAGAAAAGCAGCTTGGTTTAAGATGGTAATTCCCTTATGTGGCAGAATTCAATAGTAAATCATAAAAGGCAAGTGGCTGGGCAGGCAGTCTGCGCAAACAGTATGATACAGTGACAGCATGAGGCTTCCAGGTCAAGGAAGGGGTCAAGAACAATGGCAAACTTTTATTGATGTAGAATGTTTCAGAGCACATTGATTTCCGCGAGACACTGACCAGATATATAGAAATCTGTTGCTTGCAAAGTCCCCTGACCTATTTTTCCTGCTTTGGGGCAGTATTAAATTTATTTGTTTTTCTCTTCACAACATAATCCGAACACTGAAAAGAAGTGTAAAATCACAAAGGATTTTGGATTAAAGAAGCATTTGGAGGAAATCTCCTACCAGTATCTATTTCATACTAATACCTTAAAATACTACACAAACATCCCTGTAGAGAGCAGCTCAATTAGTCAACATACAAGAGGAGTTGATACGGGATATGCTGCTGCAAGGCTGTTATTATGTTTCTGTGGAAGCAGTTTGAGATGTCACCTATAGCTGACTCCATTGCTGTTTAGCTCTTCTGGTGTAATCCAGGTGAAACTACAATGGAACTGCAGCCACATACTGTGATTCAGAGCCTATCCTGCCACGCTTGGGAGAAGCACTCTCATTGCCTGGGTCCAAATGATAAGCTACTTGGCTTTCTGAAGGAGATTTATCTCCTGTTCCTTCGCTGCAAGACTATTACACTTGTAGTGATGGGTGTCACCAGCTCCACCACCACTCCAGTACTTCTCCCATAATCAGTAAATGGGATCAGTAAATTCTGATCTGATTAGCTGTGTTTTGAGATTTTTACTGTATGTTTCTGATAGGTTTGAAATAAGTCACTTCGGGTCAGTCTGTGAGAAAAGCAACTACCAAATTGTAAATAAATAAATAAAATGTAGTGAAGTGTAGAGTCCATTTCCTTTCCCCCTCCCCAGTGAAAGTGATCCTACCAGGTAACTAGTAGATCCAGCAGGTGCCCATTGTGTACACATAGTGGAAAGAATTGCCCGTGCCCATGACACATTGCTGAGTGTACACAGTTCCCCCCCCCCAAACAAAGAGTAGGAAGACTGTATGAGCTGGCCTTTAACCTGTGTGGTCAGTTTTAGCAGGCAGCCACTAATCCATCTGTGGTAGTGGCAGCCATATAAGTTATGAGCATGAGATGTGATGAGAAGAAGCCAACTCATTATAATGGCAAACAGCACTAGGCTGTGGAAAATGAATGTTTGTGGAAGCCAGCACCTGCCTGCTGAAAAGTCTACAGATGGAGCTAGCTGTATTGGGAGTAAAGTGATTAGCAAAGATGGACAGCAGCTCAGAACTTGCCACTGCAGAGAATTCAAACAAATGTCTGTCCTGGTTCAGTAGAAATATAATAAATTGCATCTTAAACTGTTGCTGTATCAGCCAAGGGGCACAGATAAGCTCTTCAGTCTCTATGGTTGTAGGATGCCAGCAACCATGACACCAGAGCTCACACCAGTCACAGCCCTAATGATCGCCAAGCAGCAAAGTCAATAGGAGAAGAATGCCATGGGAAACAAAAGCTAATGTGGCAACACAAGCAGTCATTCTAACATTCCTGCCACCACCCATTAATCACAATTATGTGCATTAACAGCAACCCCACAATACAGATAGGTGCACAAAAAGAGCCAACCAGCATGATGCAATGACCAGGAAGCTATGACATCACAAAAGCCAGTCCACAGCACCTCCAACACACAATGCACAGCACTATTAGAGGGGCAGATATCATGACATCCCTGTTGA
The DNA here is from genome assembly GCF_964270895.1 of Podarcis filfolensis. NCBI lineage: Eukaryota > Metazoa > Chordata > Lepidosauria > Squamata > Lacertidae > Podarcis > Podarcis filfolensis. The sequence continues at coordinate 78,502,697 of NC_139605.1, forward strand.
ACAAAGATTATGCCCATTCAACTCTAATGAGATTGACTCCATTGGGCATGTTGTTCTATACTGTGCGTTGTATCGTGATACCTGAAGAGAGTTAATTCAACTGTTGTTAAGGAAATGACCTGGCCGTTCAGAGGAAACACCTTTTGCCAATAAGGATCTGGATATCATCAGGCCTGTCATGAAATTCTGTTTTATGGCAACAAGGACAAGACAGGCCATGGTGACGGTGATGGCCGGCAAATGAGTACTGATTCTAATCTCTGGAATGCAGTTGTTAGCTATTTTTAATGTAAATAAGTTTATAGATAATTTTTTAATCATGTCTGCTTCTTGATGCGGATGTGGCATATGTTGTTGTTGTTAACTTTGACCACAATAAAGATTGATTGAGTGATTGATCTGGGAGGTTCAAAGCATTGTAAACAAAGGACAAAGCAAACAGAACCATGTTGAGGGATGACGGACTTGTGGAATTGGCAGAGAAGCTGGAATGCAGGACAATTGACTGCCAGCAAGACGAAGACTGGCTATTGCTCAGACAAATGCCCAGATGTTGACCCGGAAGTTATTAACAGGTCTGTGACTATATAATAAATGAATGATTGATTGACCGACCTGGAAGCCTTTATAGCCTTCACAGTTACGGGGAAATCAATGGCTTTTCCAGGGCACGGGACTGAGAAGCCACACTGGAACCTGAAGGAATAGCCATACCCTTTGCTAAGAGGATATGCCAGATCATGCGGTGTGCTACCACATTGGTAACATTCACTATATATGTAGCATTGGTAACTAATATCATTATATGTAATGTCATGCTCTACATGGGTAGAAGACCATGAGGGTACAGTCACCAGATGGTATCCATTGCAACAGTAGTGTTTAGTGTATAGTCATATCTGTATACAGTACTTTCACATACTCCTCTAAAGTCAACAAATGCCATTAATGAACTGGTTTGTTTGTTGTCTGTCTGTTTGGTTTTCTTGTCTATATCCTGCCACTTAGATGGGCCATTACTTGCACAGGAAATTGAGATAACACTGCTTAAAACACAATGAGCTCAATCCAGGTAGGAAAGCACCAAACTTCAATACTATTTATTTCATTTTCATTGGTAATGTCAGCGAGAATGAAGAGCACCTTAGCATTCCCGGCAGCCTCACATTGGTCATATCATGGTATAAATAACCATCATATGATGCTGCCATAGAAACCTTACTTGAATTCCCCAAATTTCATTCAAACCTCAAAATATGCTAATAAGGTTTTTGAACTAGGATGAATATTTATTCTCCAGTGGATTTCCATTAATGCTGTTGCAATCTATCTGTAGCAAGTGATGTTAACCTTCATAAAAGTGAAATGCTAAAGCTCTTTATAGATCTCACATGGCCAAGGTCCAATGGAGAGTCTTAAAACAACTCTTGGGTAGTGTTATTGTTGATGGCCCTCAAATCATGCTTCTTCTGCCACAGGGAATTGCTTCATGAGTTATAAGTAAAATAAACACCCAAGCAAAGATTACATTCTCCTAAGCTCAACTAAGACAGATGCCAACCGATCATGGCACATGGACAATAGATTCTAAGTTAATCTGTAAATAAAACATGTACATATTTGATATTTAAATGTGCTAATGCTCAAAATTAATTCTGAGTCTGCCAGGTCTAGCAGAAAGGCTCAATTAATGTTTCTGGGAGTTGTTTTATCAGATGAAATGATTTATTCTCAAATGATTGTCAAGGTAAAGACACGAAGTCTGAATGAGTTTGGATTTGCATTTATCAGCAGCCTCAAAGAGCATCCCTCATGTATATTTCTTTTAATAAATAACTACAGATCTTTCAGAAACAAAGACACATTTAGGATGAAAGCATGACTGCTAATTGTGGTAACGCCTCATGTCTTTGAGACAGGATTTTGTCTGTTTACTGAGATTGTTTAGGATGGCAGAATGTGTTGCTTTAGTGTGGCTGGCTGCATTCTTTTTAAATTTTTGTTACCCTTGAAATGTGCAATTAGGTTGAAATAGGATCTGGTGGGGAAAAAACAAGTTTTGTCCTTCTAGCAAGCTCCCCACACGTAAGTCAGCCCTGTTCCCCTCTGATCCGCAGGGAATTACTTATGGGAGTAAATCTGCCCAATGGCTCATAAGAAATCATGGTAAACCTAAAATAATGGTACAAATAACACCACTCAGCCTGTGGCAAATTACGACTTTTACAGGTATAGTGGGAAACCAACTTTTATGACAACACTAAAATGAGTGGTGGAAAACACCATAAAGTTTGTTGCTATTTCATAAAATAGTGTGCCACATATAAGGGAAAGGATATGAACTTTCTGTGAGTGTGGATGTAACTGAGATGGTATAAATTTTCCTCCATTGTAACTGCTAGGGACTTTTCTTTGTATTTTAACCTTTTGTGAGATATGGAAAAACCAATATAACACACTTAAAACAAGTGCTGGTGTGCATAGGCAAGTACCGCTACATACCCAGGGTCTTTAATATTCAGAACCAAATGATATTGATCAGAGTCTAAAAGAATATCCAACACAGATGATTTCTTACGAAAAATAAGGGCAAAAATGAGCAAGTTTCCCCTTTTTAACTTCGACTTATTGCAGATAGCTAAACACATGTTTAACAACGCTTTCCCTGAAATCAATAGAACTTCAATTTCATTAAAACTGATCGTACTTTTCATTTCGATCATGTACCAATATCTCATTACCATGTATTTGTCAATAGTCTCTCAAGTCTGTTAAAACAGTCCAGGGGAAAATGATATTTCCATTCTTTTCCAATCAGCTTGTAAAATAAGTTATATATGATTAAAAGAATAGTTTTGAGAAAAGGTAAATATCATGGCTGTCTCACACAATTAAAAATCACATGTAGAGTGCTTTTAGATATTTGGCAACAAATTTGAAAATGAAATGGTTGAGAAATGTTTGGTCTTCCAATATGTGAAGAAAAGGACTCATGAAACTGAGGTTATGAGCATTTGCCTAGAATTCCTAATGGTTTAAGCCAGGAGTCATACAATTGTGATATTTAGTATTGTTGTAAATTGCCTTTATTTTTTCCTCCTAGCTTTCATCTTGACCAGGCATAGGCAAACTCCGACCCTCCAGATGTTTGGGACTACAATTCCCATCACCCCTAGCTAACAGGACCAGTGGTCAGGGATGATGGGAATTGTAGTCCCAAACATCTGGAGGGCTGGAGTTTGCCTATGCCTGATCTTGACTATCAGTGTCTGCTAAGCTGGAAAGCGCCAAGGACAATGATTCTGAATTGACTGAATTTCCTCTACCTTGCATTGAAATGGAAAAGAGTGTGCCCTAGCCCCCATTAGGTGTCACCGTGGGCTCCTTCAGGAGGAAAGGTTGTACAGTGGTACCTTGGTTCTCAAACGGCTTAGCTGATGAACAAATTGACTTCCAAACACCAAAAACCTGAAAGTAAGTGTTCCGGTTTTTGAATGTTTTTTGGAAGCTGAATGTCCAACGTGGCTACTGCTTGAGTGCAGGAAGCTCCTGCAGCCAATCGGAAGCCATGCCTTGGTTTTTGGGAGTCAAATGGACCTCCAGAATGGATTAAGTTTGAGAACCAAGGTACCACTGTATATGAATTGGATGGATGGATGGATGATGCATGCCCTGGGTTATGGCTTGGTTATGCAAAGTCCATTGTCCTCCACATCATAATGCAATACCCTAGTACTGTTCATGCTTTGCACTTCAAAAAGGAAACCTCTTCATCTGTAGGAAGCATGTGGCTGAGAACACTAGCCTTGTAAAAGCCCACTGCATACATTCCCCCCTCAACCCAGGGCAAGTTGGAGCCTGAGTGGGCAGAGAGATCCACACCAGGACCTTATAGGTAAGTCATACCCATACTGAGTCATCCCATACTGTGCCCATACTGTGCCCATCCACATTTCCAGATAATGCCTGAGCACAACACCTAGCATTCATCACATTGGCAACACCAAGAGCCTTCATTAGTTTTAGAAAGTGTCCTTGATATTTCCAAACCTTTTATGTCCTTGGAAACTCCCTTTCAGCAAACATCCTGTTCTCCATTTTCCCTAATGGTATAATTGCTTTCAGAACCCTGAACAAAGTGTGTGCTTTTTCGAGAATGGTCCTC